>NC_060190.1:13442185-13742185 GCF_021184085.1 Oncorhynchus gorbuscha | reverse complement strand
CAGATGTGTGTGTGTGTGTGTGTGTGTGTGTGTGTGTGTGTGTGTGTGTGTGTGTGTGTGTGTGTGTGTGTGTGTGTGTGTGTGTGTGTGTGTGTGTGTGTGTGTGTGTGTGTGTGCGTGTGTGCGTGCGTGCGTGCGTGCGTGCGTGCGTGCGTGTGTGTGTGTGTGCGTATGTATGTCACAGTACATTGATTGCAGTTGTATGAATGTATGAGCAGACTTTATCAACGTATTTGTTGGTGTGGGTCTGTGCATATGGCGTGTGTGTGTGTGTGTGTGTGTGTGTGTGTGTGTGTGTGTGTGTGTGTGTGTGTGTGTGTGTGTGTGTGTGTGTGTGTGTGTGTGTGTGTGTGTGTGTGTGTGTGTGTGTGTGTGTGTGTGTGTGTGTGTGTGTGTGTGTGTGTGTGTGTGTGTGTGTGTATTTAAATGTGTATAATCTGTGTGTTCAAATGTGCCTGTGCTTTTACTGTATGTAGTTGGGAGTTTGTTCATAGTAATACAGAATTAAGCCTGCTTGTAAATGTTAAGATACCTAATGATCAGTGCATAGTCTGTGTTTATGTATAAATCCATTTAAATCTCACATTCAGGACTTAATGGCAATGCAAATCTCACAATCAGGACACTGTTTAAAATGACCCTAGATAAGCAATCAATTTTATAGTTGAGCATATGTGAATTTTCAGTTCAGCCCCTTGTGTTGCCAACCCTGTCCAACATTACCTGTATGAGCAGCTTTTGAATTAAACATTATCTGTGATCATGATAATGCATTACTCTGCACCATCTCATTGACTTAAATATATGTGTTTACATACTGGCTAGCACTCATCAAGAATTAAATGTCTTTTCCATCCATTCCACTATGGTCATTTGTATTCAACTGGACTTGTGGGTTTACCATCATTGGTGGCCTGTAGCACCACCTTCTGGTTGAGAGATGTAAATAAAAAATATATACAGTTAAAGTCGGAGGTTTACATACACTTTAGCCAAATACATTTAAACTCAGGTTTTCACAATTCCTGACATTTAATCCTATTAAAAATGCCATGTCTTAGGTCAGTTAGGATCACCACTATATTTTAAGAATGTGAAATGTCAGAATAATAGTTGAGAGAATGATTTATTTCAGCTTAAATTTCTTTCATCACATTCCCAGTGGGTCAGAATTTTACATACACTCAATTAGTATTTGGTAGCATTGCTTTTAAATTGTTTAACTTGGGTCAAATGTTTCAGGTAGCCTTCCACAAGCTTGGTTTAATTTTGGCCCACTCATGACAGAGTTGTTGTAACTGAGTCAGGTTTGTAGGCCTCCTTGCTTGCACACGCTTTTTAAGTTCTGCCCACACATTTTCTATAAGATTGAGGTCAGGGCTTTGTGACGGCCACTCCAATACCTTGACTTTGATGTCCTTAAGCCATTTTTCCACAACGTTGGAAGTATGCTTGGGGTCATTGCCCATTTGGAAGACCCATTTGCGACCAAGTTTTAACTTCCTGACTGATGTCTTGAAATGTTGCTTCAATATATCCACATAATATTCCTCCCTCATGATGCCATCTATTTTGTGAAGTGCACCAGTCCCTCCTGCAGCAAAGCACTCTCACAACATGATGCCGCCACCCCCGTGCTTCACGTTTGGGATGGTGTTCTTCAGCTTGCAAGCCATCCCCTTTTTCCTCCAAACATAACAATGGTCATTATGGCCAAACAGTTCTATTTTTGTTTTATCAGACCAGAGAACATTTCTTTATCTTGTCCCCATGTGCAGTTGTAAACGGTAGTCAGGCTTTTTTAATGGCAGTTTTGGAGCAGTGGCTTCTTCCTTGTTGAGCGGCCTTTCAAGTTATGTCTATCTAGGACTCGTTTTACTGTGGATATAGATACTTTTGTACCTATTTCCTCCAGTATCTTCACAGGGTCCTTTGATGTTGTTCTGGGATTGATTTCCACTTTTCGCACCAAAGTACGTTTATCTCTAGGAGACAGAATGTGTCTCCTTCCTGAGCGGTATGACGGCGGCGTGGTCCCATAGTGTTTATACTTGCATACTATTGTTTGTACAGATGAACGTGGTGCCTTCAAGCATTTGGAAATTGCTTCCAAGGATGAACCAGACTTGTGGAGGTCTACAATTATTTTTCAGACTTCTTGGCTGATTTCTTTTGATTTTCCCATGATGTCAAGCAAAGAGGCACTGAGTTTGAAGGTAGGCCTTGAAATAGATCCACAGGTACACCTCCAATTGACTCAAATGATATCAATAAGCCTATCAGAAGCTTCTAAAGCCATGACATAATTTTCTGGAATTTTCCAAGCTGTTTGAAGGCACAATCAAATTAGTGTATTTAAACTTCTGACCAACTGGAATTGTGATACAGTGAATTATAAGTGAAATAATATGTCTGTAAACAATTGTTGGAGAAATGACTTGTGTCATCCACAAAGTAGATGTCCTAACTGACTTGCCAAAACTATAGTTTGTTAACAAGAAATTTGTGGAGTGGTTGAAAAACGAGTTTTAATGACTCCAACCTAAGTGTATGTGAACTTCCGACTTCAATTGTATTTTTACAATGGATTGAATGAGTCATGATTTATGGGTGAAAACCTTTGTCATCCTTTGTCTGCAAGGTGGTGTGTTTTGTATATGAAAGGTGGAGGAAATTAATAGCACCTGAAATCTGAAATAGGGTATCCAACTATGGGAAATAGGCATTTCTGAAATGTAGGTTGTCAAGCACAGGACCGCGCTGCTTGCTCTGATGGAAGGCTCTAGAATGACCCAATCACGTCTTATCACTTTAATTGGGGAACAATGAGTGCAGTCTAGGAGGCCACTCCTCTGGATCTAGCAGGCTAAAAGTGGAAGTCAAATGGTTATGATAGGAGAGGTCTAATTATAAATGCCCATGCATTGATGATTTATCTTTTGAAAATGAATTGGTGGAATTTATATTCTATCCTGTTCTATTCTATGACATTACATTTTATGAGTGACACATGGATTGCTGAATCACCATATTTATGTTTAAGTGCAGTGATAGAGTGTGAGGGCCTGTGTAAGGACTCTCGTCCAAGATGTTTTGACGATGTGTCACAATCTGAAGTAGAATAGAATCTGAATATTTTATTTCTTATTTTTCTCCCCTAATTTCCTTAGTCACTTTAATAGCACAATGTTAGATGATTTCTTCCTGAGACAAATTGAATTGAAATTGACACAGCTTTTAAGTTGGCGAAGACTGGGCGGTGAGATGCCAAGAACAGACTGAGCAGAACAGGTGCCCAGCACTGCCCACAGCCATTGGCACAAGTGGTCAGATTTTTATTCTGTGCACTGGAGAAAATAATGGACTAATTTGTTGAAGTCATGCAATAATTTGCCAAGACATGCAGTGAAATCAAAATAGGCCTTGCATACTAAATGTTTATTATTGCCTAAACTATTACGGATGTTATTACTATGCTGATTCTTGCAATGAATCAATCCATAGCCTATTATACAGCCATCAATCAATCAAATTCAGCAACAACAAATATAGTCCTGTATTGAATTAATTTCCCCCAATCAATGTCAATAATAGGAACAATTTGAATGTTGGAATATTTAGGCTACTATGCAAGTCACAAATTGCAAAGTAGCCTAGCATTCTGACATTTTTTCTTATTTGTTTTATTTTGTGTGTATTTTTTCTGTATTGCTAGATATTACTGCACTGTTGGAGCTAGAAAACACAAGCATTTTGCTGCACCTGCGATAACATCTGCAAATCTGTGTACACGACCAATAAACTTTCATTTGATTTCTCTCTCTCATCACTTCACACTACAGGGAAAGAGAAAGGCTATGTGCACACTGCCCACAAAATTAGATGGAAACTGAGCTGCATTTCCTAACCTCCTGCACTATATTAAAGAGAGAAATCAAATGAAAGTTTATTGGTCGTGTACACAGATTTGCAGATGTTATCGCAGGTGCAGCAAAATGCTTGTGTTTTCTAGCTCCAACAGTGCAGTAATATCTAGCAATTAAAAAAATACACACAACATTAAACAAATAATTAATAATTTCAGAGTGCTAGGCTACTTTGCAATCAGTGACTTGCATTGTAGCCTAAATATTCCAATATGACCATATTAGAGACACGTATTTCCCTCAGATTACCTAGATACACAAAGAATTTGAAATCAAACCTGATTTTGATAAACTCCCATGTCTACTGGGCGAAATAACACAGTGTGCCATCACAGCAGCAAGATTTGTGACCTGTTGCCACAAGAAAAGGTCAACTAGTGAAGAACAAACGCCATTGTAAATACAACCCATATTTATGCTTATTTGTTTACCCTTTTGTACTTTAACCCTTTGTACGTCGTTACAACATTGTATATATACATAATATGACATTTGTAATGTCTTTATTCTTTTGGAACTTTTGTGAGTGTAATGTTTACTGTCCATTTTTATTGTTTATTTCACTTTTGTGTATAATCTACCTTACTTGCTTTGGCAATGTTAACATATGTTTTCCCATGACAATAAAGCCCCTTGAATTGAATTGAAACGGGGGAGGGAGAGGGAGACAGAGACAGAGACAGAGACAGAGACAGAGACAGAGACAGAGACAGAGACAGAGACAGAGACAGAGACAGAGACAGAGACAGAGACAGAGACAGAGACAGAGACAGGGTACACAAAGTAACACACTGAACGCAGAATGCATAGGATTTGCGGAAGTGAGGGAGCGGGTGGGGCTTCGCTGGGAACCGGAGAGAGAGAGAGAGAGAGAGAGAGAGAGAGAGAGAGAGAGAGAGAGAGAGAGAGAGAGAGAGAGAGAGAGAAAGAGTGGTCAGACTTGTGAGGCTTTTTATTCTAACAAATGAGACCGTATGTTTGACCCCGGGGTTCGCCTGCTTACAACAGCAAGCTGGATATATTTATGCGTGCACTCGCTCGGTCTTCGTTAGAATATAAATGGATGTCGTTTTTTGTAGGCGCTTTATCTGTGCGATAATGAAAGAACGCTTGAAATAGTTTATTCGCTTGTAGCCTATTTATGGTAGATAGCGCTTTGGCCCTTCTTTATTATAAGACAACGGGGATCCATCAAACGGCGGTAGCTATGTGAAGCGTAGAACTCGTTTATTCCCTTTCGTGAATTGAGGAATAATTATGAACAACGCGCAAGATATGTCTCCCGATTTTGTCTTGATGCGCCTGGTTTCCGCGGCCGAGGATGACCGCTTGGACGAGGAGAATGGGAATCTGTCGTCGGGTGGAGTGGTGGCAGGACTCGGTAAAGAGGTCTTGGCTCATAGCAACATGAAAGGGGGCTTGGAATTCGCCCGAGATCCCACGACAGGCCTCGCGCATTCCGGCAATTTATCTTCGCTGAACAATGCACAGCAGAGCGGCGGAACGGCGGCACCTGACAGCGGGGTGATGGCGACTAAACCGTCGGTGTCTATTCCTCCTCCACACAGCGCCATGGAGGCCAAGGGCTTTGAGTTTGCTCACAGAGGAGGCTTACGGCCTCAGCTCCTTGTGTTTCCTAACATATTGAGGGATGGTGATGGGATTTTAGAATGTGAATCCGACGGTCGGAATCAGTCGAGGAAACATATTGGTTTGGACAAGACCTCCGGCTCTGTCTCCGACCTAACCGGAGGCATCAATAACAATACGCTCAGTGCCGGTGACGCGCAACAGCAGAACCATCTGTCCCAGAGCTGGGGTCTGCATCCCCGGGTGGTATTATCCACGGTTGCTGCCGATATCGAGGGAGGTGAGCTATGCCACCGGCACAGTTTGATCACCAACCCATCAGACTGGCCTCCCTTAAGGGATAAATCCAATCCTTTCACAATGATAGAGTCGAAATGGGGATGCACAACCGGGGAGCTGCCCGACGGCCCAGTGTTCGACCTGGCCAGAAGGTTCGGGGAGCTGGGGCTCGGCGCGGTACCCAAGATATTATTCAAGGACGGGGCGATGCCCCAGTGCTCGTGTCAGGGCGCACATGGGCCGGCACCAGCGGGGATGGGGCATGGGGATGACCCCACTGAGACTAGCGATGCTTTGTTGGTGCTAGAGGGGCTGGGGACTGGGGACGTGGCCAGGCTGGGTATCACTGGATGCCCAGAGGATGATTCGGATGAAAGTCGAGCACGTCGAGTTCAGAAGATGTCCGGTGCATTTTCTCTCAGTAGCTTTCAGGCAGAGTTGACCAGACAGATGGAAGGGGTGGCTGGAGAACCTTGTCCGTCGGCGCACGGTGACGCACAAGTATGTAGCCTGCATGGAAACGTACCTAACCCAACTCAACCGATCCCGGGAGATACAGAACAGAATCCGGAGGTGTCGACATTACCTGGGGCCTCTGCGGCTTCACCGAGCTCGGACCGACCTGTCAGTCCAACCCCTAGCCAGGCATCGACACCCCGGAAGCGGGCGGACAAGTGCGTCAGTGAGCCCCGGACTCCAACCGGTCGAGTCGAGAAAACACTCAAAGTTCCAGGGAAGTCCAGAAAGGGCTCACTTAAAATACGCCTGAGTAAACTTTTCAGAACTAAAAGCTGTAGTGGTTCCAATAGCCTTCTGGATAAGAGGCCATCAGTGGCCTATTCAATCTCCTCCGCTGGAAGTCTGGTGGACATGGCCAGTGGAAGTGGTGGGGAGCATGACGTGGACAGGTAAGGACTTCCACACTTTTAAGCATCGTGAGTAATTACTGACTGTATACCTATAATTTATAGCAGGCTATAGAGATCAACTCATTTATTGATTGGTTACAGTGCCACTATTGTAGAGCCTATCCTAAAATATAATATTTTCTATCAGGATATTATAGGCCCAGAACTGTCTGAATTGTTTCTAAATCTGTGTTTCTCTAAATCTAGGCTACCTAACTCTAATATCTATTTTCACCTGATCACCTCTATATTCCATCCCTCTATAACTTATTTCATTCCTATTTTGCTGTTTTTCTCTTGCCACAGCCAACCCCAAATGACCAGGGCCCAAAGTGCTTTCTCTCCTGCTTCCTTTGCTCCTTTCACTGGTAAGGGGCTCTACCATTTCTTGGCTGAGGAGGCAAACTCGGGTCCAAGAACTTACGTTTCTTTACTAGCATCACTCTCTTCCTCTATCATTTCCTTTCTCAAATTCCCTCTCTCTCTTCCTCTTTCCTTCTTTCCATTTCTGGGTGCAGGCGAGACTGTTTCATTGGTGGATGTGGATATTTCGAGGAGAGGGGCGAACACTCCGCACCCTCCCACGCCTCCACCTCCGCCACGCAGAAGTCTCAGTCTATTAGGTACTTTACCTCCTTTCTTTCTCTCTGTTCTTTCTCTCTGTGTGTCTCTCTGTAGAGTAGCCTATTTTTCTCTGTGTGTTTCCTTGTGTCCCTCCCTTTCTTGCACGCATCTCTTTTGCTTATGATTGTACCTGTAGGCACACATAAACACTAAAAATGATTACTGCATACCCTCACTCACCCTACTCTCCTATACCCACTGTATTACCTCCCTCCCCTGAAAGCTATATCACAGTATATAAACATACCCATTCTGTTCTATGGTGATGGAGAGCCTAATAGCTTTACACCTTCTCTGATCCCCACGACAACACTAACATCAACAGCCATGAGGGACTGTTGTATTGTGGCCTTACAGACCAGTGTTTCTCAACGTCGATCCTGGGGACCCACCCTCTCGACCTATCAGAATTGAATGTTCAGCCAAGCAGTGGAACAAGGACAAACCAATTTGCTGAATGTCACGTTGAATCACCCATTTCTCGCAACCTATAAATATCAACTTACATCAGATGTAGTTTGGATTTGTTAGTTACCCTAGAATACTTCAAGGAGTGCATTAAAAAATATATATATATATAAAAAAAAGTTGAGATGAAAACTTCATATCACAGTGGGTCCAGAGGAGAGGAGTTGAGAAAGCCTGTGATCTAGACCCCTCCCTGGTCTGAAACCCCCCTTCCCCCCTGCTCTGTTCCAGATGACATAGGTGGGCCGCAGCCTGGTCCTTTCCTAGTGAGTGTTATGGGGGCCTCCCTACAGTCCCTCCCCCTGCCTCTTCCTCCTCCTCATCCCTCCCATGCCACCATCCAGCATAGTATCAGCCTCAATGGTAAGACACCAGAGAGCTGGGAGCTGTGCATGGGGCAAACGGGCGGACGGTGTGGTAATAGAGCACGTAATGGCCAGAGCTAAGACTCCGAAAAGACCATAATACAAAACAGTACCAATATGATATATTTATAATGCTGTATTTATAAACGTGTGAATATATCAGTAATCCTTCATATGTGTAATATCTGCAGTTCTGAATATATATGTAACATAAAACCTATATGCCTGTTGGCTAATGCCTAAGTTCATAGAGTGATATGGTGTGACACTTGCGTGTTGTGGTGAAGGTTGCATAATTTCCCTCAGGTGAAATACTGTAAGTGCTTGTATTCAGGAAAGACTATACAGACCGATCAGCGTGGAAATGATTCGTGAAGGTGCATGGTGTGCAGTCGGAAACCAATGCTTGTCTAATATTTGTATTATATGCCTTGAGAATGAGTATTTGTGGCACCTGGTCTGTCTAAGCAGTCTTACTCAAACTGAACACTGTTATCATCTATTAGTAACAAGTCCTAACTTGAGATCTATGCATGTAACTTGTACTTTCTTACAACTCCCATTTATACCAAATGCAATGGTTTGGGCTACACATTCATATCATTGTGTCTAGCTGAATATTTCTCTATTTGTTTCAGATGCATTCCTCCGGGCCCTGCCTCACTCCACCTCTTCACAGCTCCTCTCAGCTCCTCCCCCTTCCAGGTTGGCCCCGCCCCCAAGGCTCTGTCCTCTGAGGCGGCCTGAGGCCAGCAACTTCACCGCTAGTCTGAGAGAGCTGGAAAAAGTAATTGCGACACACTCAACAACACTCGCAAATACACATACATATTGATTGAATCACTGCTAAATCGATTGGGTTACATACTAACAAATAGGTACAAACCTTTAATTGATGATAACTGCCTTGGTGTGGGTGGGTGTGTGTGTGATAACAAACCTTTAATTGATGATAACTGCCTTGGTGTGTGTGTGATAACAAACCTTTAATTAATAATAACTGCCAAGTGTGGGTGTGTGTGTGTGTAATAACAAACATTTAATTGATAATAACTGCCTCATGACATTAATTCAGTTCTGTGTTTGTATTCGATTCTATGGATGGTGTGTGTGTATGTTTCTATGATATTCATTCATAATCATCTACATGTCTATCCCCAGTGTGGCTGGTATTGGGGTCCTATGAACTGGGAAGATGCAGAGATGAAGTTGAAGGGGAAGCCTGACGGGGCGTTCCTGGTGAGGGACAGCTCTGACCCCCGCTACATCCTCAGCCTCAGCTTCCGCTCCCAGGGAGTTACACACCACACGCGCATGGAGCACTACAGAGGTGAGTTACACACACCACGCGCGCATGGAGCACTACAGAGGTGAGTTACACACACCACACGCGCATGGAGCACGACAGAGGTGAGTTACACACACCACACGCGCATGGAGCACTACAGAGGTGAGTTACACACACCACACGCGCATGGACCACAACAGAGGTGAGTTACACACACCACACGCGCATGGAGCACTACAGAGGTGAGATACACACACCACACGCGCACTACAGAGGTGAGTTACACACACCACACGCGCACTACAGAGGTGAGTTACACACACCACACGCGTACGGAGCACTACAGAGGTGAGTTACACACACAACACCCGCACGGAGCACTGAAGAGGTGAGTTACACACACAACACCCACACGGAGCACTGAAGAGGTGAGTTACACACACAACACCCGCACGGAGCACTGAAGAGGTGTCGTGTGTACCGTAAATACTCAGAAACACATACAGTCAGTCAATCACACAAATATAAAAGTTGTAGCTACTCACTCAGTCATGTTTATTAACACACGTACACATGCACACACACCCATACACTCACACAGACACACACACGCACCCAGCGAAGTGGTGAGTCACCCACACACAAAGTAGGTAAACGACAACGACATGCTCGCAAATATACATGGCATTGGCATAAAGCACTTCTAACAGGATTTACTCACATACAGACACATTCATCATGCAGTGTAAATATATGACAGACAGAAAGCATGCAGTTAATTATATTTATGGTTTACACATACACCACATATCAGCCACCCAACTCACAGGGTAGTTGAGAAAAACAGGTTTGATACATGACATATGATATAATACGTGCTGTTAAAAAAAGTAATAAAGCATTATACCTGAACACTTTAAATAAAGTGGTACCACTAGGTTCCATTTCATTCCCCTTTAAAATTGTATTTGATTCTATTTCATTCCCCTTTAAATGGTATGTATGTGTGAGTGTTCGGTGTAACCTTCAGTGGTGTGTCCCTTCCATGTTTCCATCTATAGGGACATTCAGCTTGTGGTGTCATCCCAAGTTTGAGGACCGATGTCATTCTGTGGTGGAGTTTATCGAGCGAGCCATCATGCACTCCAAAAATGGAAAATTCCTCTACTTCCTGCGTTCACGTGTGCCAGGTAAAAACGTCCCCCATTCCTACACTGCCCAACCAATTAGATGTTTATGTGAACTACCACATAGTGTAGTGGTTGTAATGACAGTAAGAATAGCATACAAGGTTGCTGAGAGGTTACGAACATCTGTATTGGTTGTTTGTGCTCATTCGTGTGTGCGTGTCGAATGTGTGTGTGTTTGTGTGTGTTCCAGGGCTCCCCCCTACCCCGGTGCAGCTGCTCTACCCAGTGTCCCGGTTCAGCAACGTCAAGTCCCTGCAGCACCTCTGTCGCTTCTGCATCCGACAAATGGTCCGCATCGACCACATCCAGGAGCTGCCGCTGCCCAAGTACTGCCATACTCAATTTACCCAAATATTGATTTAGTCATTCATTTTAACCTTGTTTTTGTTTTCTTGGAAATAGTTGTTAGTGAATTAGCATTCTCTCCTGAGCTTTGACAGAAATGCCTCAGCATATTCTTTTAGTTTAAATAAAGAACTAATGGAAATAATCCTTGATTGCTGACAGACTAGACATGGATGATGCGCTTTGAGACCAAGTGAAAAGTGGTATATATAGCAGCTGTACTTTAAAGCAATCCATCATCATCATCATCATCATCAGTTTCCTTTATTTTATGGAGTGTTATACACAGAAAGAAAACTACTTCACATGTGAAACATAAAGGTATATTTTTGCATAAGGGGTTACTCATTTGACCTCTCCCTCTCCAGACCACTGATCATGTACCTGAGGAAGTTCTACTACTACGATGCAGAGGAAGAGATGTACCTGTCAATCAAGAGCATTCGACCAGGGGCTGGAGTAGAGAAAGAGGCGGAGTCTCAGACGTAACTGGAAGAGGTGTCTGCTGGTCTGCCCGTCTTCCAGCATCAGCCAATCAAAGTCCTCGGCACCCTCTGAATCCAGTCGGCTGCAGTCAAAGGGGTCCAGATTACCTAGCCCTTCTCTTGACTTTGGCCAATGAGAGTAGAAAGGGACAGTAGTGGAATGCTGGAAAATTGTCCATACGGAGTGCACACATGGGGCTGGGACAAAAAAGGACACAGCCTCATTGAGAACGGACTGGAGAACGGACTCGTCTAGCCTGTAACAACCTGAAAACAAACAAAAAACAACTTGAACCTAGACTTTGAATCGATCCCTAGACAGATATTCACTGTACCTATGAACTGAAGTTGATGCACTGGTCCATTTGTACTACTATTTTTTCCATTATCATAATTTTCTTGTTTTTTTCCCTCCTGTTGCTATGAGGGTCGTTGTGGACTCCAATTGGCCCACAGGAGGCCATGGTTGATCTTTGTTTGTTGGTTTTAATCGTCAAAAAATCCCTGATTGTAACTTGCGCATCATTCTGTTCCTCCGTACCCCAAGCTGGCCACAGGCTCAGCATTTTCAGTAAAAGAGAAAAAAATATGGCTTCCCTCTTTTGCACAATCATTTTCAATTGACTGAAGTAAAGTGGTAGCAGGAGCCAGGCGCACCGGTTTGAGTGTGTCAAGAACTGCAACGCTGCTATGTTTTTCACACTCAACAGTTTCCTGTGTGTATCAACAATGGTCCACCACCCAAAGGACATCCAGCCAACTTGACACAACTGTGGGAAGCAGTGGAGTCAACATGGGCCAGCATCCCTGTGCAACACTTTTCACACCTTGTAAAGTCCCTACCCTGACAAATTGAGGCTGTTCTGAGGGTAATGCACATCTCAATCCACACATACAGTGGGGCAAAAAAGTATTTAGTCAGCCACCAATTGTGCAAGTTCTCCCACTTAAAAAGATGAGAGAGGCCTGTCATTTTCATCATAAGGTACACTTCAACTATGACAGACAAAATGAGAAAAAAAAAATCCAGAAGATCACATTGTAGGATTTTAAATGTATTTATTTGCAAATTATGGTGGAAAATAAGTATTTGGTCAATAACAAAAGTTTCTCAATACTTGGTTATATACCCTTTGTTGGCAATGACAGAGGTCAAATGTTTTCTGTAAGTCTTCACAAGGTTTTCACACACTGTTGCTGGTATTTTGGCCCATTCCTCCATGCAGATCTCCTCTAGAGCAGTGATGTTTTGGGGCTGTTGCTGGGCAACACGGACTTTCAACTCCCTCCAAAGATTTTCTATGGGGTTGAGATCTGGAGACTGGCTAGGCCACTCCAGGACCTTGAAATGCTTCTTACGAAGCCACTCCTTCGTTGCCCGGACGGTGTGTTTGGGATCATTGTCATGCTGAAAGACCCAGCCACGTTTCATCTTCAATGCCCTTGCTGATGGAAGGAGGTTTTCACTCAAAATCTCACGATACATGGCCCCATTCATTCTTTCCTTTACACGGATCAGTCGTCCTGGTCCCTTTGCAGAAAAACAGTCCCAAAGCATGATGTTTCCACAACCATGCTTCACAGTAGGTATGGTGTACTTTGGATGAAACTCAGCATTCTTTGTCCTCCAAACACGACGAGTTGAGTTTTTACCAAAAAGTTATATTTTGGTTTCATCTGACCGATATGACATTCTCCCAATCTTCTTCTGGATCATCCAAATGCTCTCTAGCAAACTTCAGACTCGCCTGGACATGTACTGGCTTAAGCAGGGGGACACGTCTGGCACTGCAGGATTTGAGTCCCTGGCGGCGTAGTATGTTACTGATGGTAGGCTTTGTTACTTTGGTTCCAGCTCTCTGCAGGTCATTCACTAGGTCCCCCCGTGTGGTTCTGGGATTTTTGCTCACTGTTCTTGTGATCATTTTGACCCCACGGGGTGAGATCTTGCGTGGAGCCCCAGATCGAGGGAGATTATCAGTGGTCTTGTATGTCTTCCATTTCCTAATAATTGCTCCCACAGTTGATTTACATTTGATTTCTTCAAACTAAGCTGCTTACCTATTGCAGATTCAGTCTTCCCAGCCTGGTGCAGGTCTACAATTTTGTTTTCTGGTGTCCTTTGACAGCCCTTTGGTCTTGGCCATAGTGGAGTTTGGAGTGTGACTGTTTGAGGTTGTGGACAGGTGTCTTTTATACTGATAACAAGTTCAAACAGGTGCCATTAATACAGGTAACGAGTGAAGGACAGAGGAGCCTCTTAAAGAAGAAGTTACAGGTCTGTGAGAGCCAGAAATCTTGCTTGTTTGTAGGTGACCAAATACTCATTTTCCACCAGTTTGCAAATAAATTCATTAAAAATCCTACAATGTGATTTTCTAGATTTTCTTTTCTCATTTTGTCTGTCATAGTTGAAGTGTACCTATGATGAAAATTACAGGCCTCTCATCTTTTTAAGTCGGAGAACTTGCACAATTGGTGGCTGACTAAATACTTTTTTGCCCCACTGTACATAGTGACACATGACCACTGACACACACATGCAGGCCTTCATGAGGGGGCACAACTCAATATTAGGAAGTTGATCCTAATGTTTTGTACACTCAGTGTATGTTAGTTCCCTGTGTGGGTGTTTTTGTGGTAATGATGAACATGGCCCTTTCAATCCATACAGACTGATGTAATAATTAAGTAGTAGTGTAAACAGCATCAATGTCAAATGTTTTTACTCTGTCATACACTCTTGATAACGAAACCACCAATGACAACACACACCCTGTTCTATAGTTGTGGGGGCAAGAGGCATGCAAAGCATAAAGGCAATCATAACACAGCATAGTTTTTAACACTTGCACTTGACAAAAACAACTCATCCTGTAATTTTGACTGCTTTGCTTTTTAGTTCCCCCCTACCAAACATATGCTTATGTCATAGTGCTCTTCTTTCATTGTTATACTATTCATGCATGCACACATGCAAACACACACAGACTCTCACACACACACATACTCTCACACACACACACAGACTCTCACACACACACACACACACAGACTCTCACACACACACACACACACTCACACACACACACACACAGACACTCACACACACACACACACACACACACACACACACACACACACACACACACACACACACAGACTCTCACACACACACAGACTCTCACACACACACATACTCTCACACACACATACACAGACTCTCTCACACACACACAGACTCTCTCACACACACACACAGACTCACACACACAGAGGAAGGATGATTTTAGGAGAACAAGGACTGCTCATTCACACATGCTCCTATATTGGGGGCCAGCTCAAACTTGACAGCTAACTATGCCAGCAGTATTGGTGATTTGCCTCTATAGAGAGAATCCAGTTGTGTGAATGGGTTTGTGATGATACATTGAAATAGGAAATTAGATATGAAGGCCCAGCAGATCTACACTAAGAGTTTAATCATTTGATATTTTAAATTCTGAGCTGATTTTGTTTTGTATAATTGTTTTACTGATTGTGTTGAAATGGAAATTACTCTAACCATTAACTGGTCTCTTGTTGCTGACTGGTTTCAAATTCTTGCCCTCTATACCCATCAAACTAAACTCTGGACCTTGAAGCCAGTGCCACTGCTTGTTTTCATTGTTCCCCTCTAATCAGGGACTGATTTAGACCTGGACCTGGCACACAAGGTGTTTAAAATGAATTATCAGGTAGAACAGAACACTAGCAGGCTCCGGACCTTGTAGGGTAATAGTTAAATACCCCTGCTCTATAGGCTTATTATCCATGTCATAAATCAAATCAGCCTAAGGGTAGGCCACTAGGTACTAGTGTAAAGTGGTACTATAATGTGTTAATAAACATAAATGCACATCTGATAGTTCCCCTAGACATAATTTTGCAAGCTTTATCATCATGCATAATAAGCCTATTTTGCATGCACTCAATGATTGCGCTACACCTGTAACAGATGACTAATGACTGGGATATTGACAAAGGTGTAGGTGAGTATTTAGAAAACATGCACATGTTATTACTATAGATTACCCGAGGACCTACATCACTACAGATATGCTGTAATTTAGTTTGAGTGATAAACATGTTTGTAACAGTTTGCCTTGTGCTCTTATCAGCGCTGCCTTCCTACCTTGTTATCCGTAAGCCTTATTGTGTGTTGACTATGACAAACTGAGTATAGCCTATCCATTCTAATAACATACTGTATCTGTGCTTTTGTCGCAGGTAGTATCTGATTCAAATGGCTTAAAACAAGCTCATTGATCAAAATGGATGTCATTCTGAGTTTGACCGATTTGTCACATAGAGCTCTTATTGGACATTATAGACGTCATTTAAATGTAAAGGCATTATAATAGGCCCTTTGCCTAGTCCACCTGTTCCTTAAAACCCACCCTATTGACACTAATCTATATACTCCATTGGTTCAAATTGCGTCCATCGACGGTTGTGAGAGGATTCAGGTTATTCATTGGCTAAATGTAATTTCAATCACACTGAGAGCTCTTGTCGATTGGCTGGCCTGGGCATCCTTCATTGAACAACAGCGCGTGGATTGGCCTATGAGCGTGGGCGGAATCTTCCAGGGGCTTGCTCTTGAAGGCTCACGGAGAGCGAGTGTCGTCATGAGCGGTGGGTAGGAATTAAAACATTGGTGTTTATATTACATTGTACTTCGTAAAACAATTTGGTCTGTGTTAAACAAAACACATTGAACAGTTTGTGCTGGAAATTCCTTATGTTTACGGTTGAATAGGAGCATTGTGCAAGCCAGCTATGCATTTCCGGAAAAAGGCTGCCTTTTTTCCAGTATCAAAGAGTTTGATTTGCTACGCGTATCTAGCTTAGCATACTAACCAGTAAAGCTGAATCCTGTTTGTAATTCCAGCTACCGTTAGCTATACATTGATGCTAATCATTTTCGATATTTCACATTAAAACAAACTCCACATGCACGTATCGCCATGGGTTGTCTATTCCACTCAGTTCGAAAAGTCAGCTGCACTAAAAAGTATTTGCAATGCTATCTAATTGTTTCATTTCTGACTGCCAGCAAAACCGTTTAGTTAGCAAGAAGCTATCTGTGTACGTTTGATGGCGGCGCTATTTTCAGGCCGCGCTCAAAATATTTTTTTCTAAACACAAAATATCAGATTTTAAAGAGACAGTCACATTGGTCATGATTGCAACTGACCCCAATAATCCACAGTCCAAATTTTTATTGATACTCTCGCGATACATTATCATGCTCGAGCTGTTTGAGATTGCGTGAGAAATCAGACAGGTATGGTAAAGATTGCGTGAGAAGTCAGACAGGTACCATAGTCACTAACTCACTGTACACAAGTCGTAGCCCTCTACTGTGCCCATTTGCTAGCTATTATACTGTACTTTTGTTTAGGGCTTTTTAATTTTGTACTTCGTAGACGAGGAGTTGTAGTTGGCAATGCATGTGTCTGACAATCTTTTTTTGTCATAGACCCGCCCTTTTATTACGGATTAAAGGTCACGCAATTTACACACATCTGCGGTGACTGGTATTCACGGGGTGGTAGCTAGCCATCCACAACTCATCTATTGGAGTTGCAGTTCCCATTTCCTTTGTGAACTGTCTTATTTGAATGCCTTTACATGCGTTTAGGGCAAAACAGCTCCCTCGGATGTAATAATTTCCTGAATCTCTGCAGCAGAGGTATTGACAGCGACCATTATTTTTGGTACTTGAAATGTGGTAGACTATTTACAGTATATGCAATGAGTGTTTCCATGTGTGTTGCAGATCAACAGGACAGTATGGCCACCACTGTTGCTGTCAGTCCCAGCGAGTATCTTCAGCCCTCTGCCACTTCCTCTCAAGTGAGTCACCGCTAGACTACTTCCTGCTTGTTCTTGGATGTGTAAATATCACCCAGTGGTGTCTTAAAAGTAACTATGGGGTTCATTATTTGACTTTAGCTTGCATACTGAGTCCAGCAATGCCATCCTGTTGTGAATCATGACGTTAATAGTTTATGTATATTATTGGTAGCCTATGGTGAGATGTAGCTTTACCTCCTGTATGTAAACTGTGTTCCACCTAGGGCTGGGTGAAATTCACGATATATCTCTTTAAAAAAAAAACTTTGTTGCACTAGAGTCATTCCACTTCAAAAAGCACAAGAAAGAGCATTTCGACACTCACCATCTCAGATTGTTCAGAAATCGTTTCTATAGTTAGAAACGCATAAGATTAGCATTCCTGAAACGTTTTGTTGAAATATAATTTCATAACTGAGAAATTAAACCAATTGATTGCATCCAAATAGGCCATTTTAATTTATAGGATTCATATAATATTCAATAAATATAGTACCTAACATCCAATTTGGACCATAATTCTTCCTAACAATGAGTAAGACATGAGGAATCCAATAGAATTAATCAAAAGCCACCCACGGACCCCCCCACGCCAGGCCCACCCAACAACCAGAGTACAGTATCAGTTCTATCTCTTAGAAGTAGTATGGAGCTAATGCGTGGAGTATTGTTCCTTCAAAGTTTAATATATATATATACACACACACTACATTCAAAATTCTCAACATTTAATCCTAGTAAAAATTCCCTGTTTGAGGTCAGTTAGGATCACCACTTTATTTTTAAGAATGTGAAATGTCAGAAAAATAGTAGAGTGATTTATTTAAGCTTTTATTTCTTTCATCACATTCCCAGTGTGTCAGAAGTTTACATGCACTCATTTAGTATTTGGTAGCATTGCCTTTAAATTGTTTAACTTCGGTCAAACGTTTCGGGTAGCCTTCCACAAGCTTCCCACAATAAGTTGGTTGAATTTTGGCCCACTCCTGACAGCTGCTGTAACTGAGTCAGGTTTGTAGCCTCCTTGCTCGCACACGCTTTTTCAGTTCTACCCACAAATTCTCTATAGGATTGTGGTCAGGGCTTTGTGATGGCCACTCCAATACCTTGACTTTGTTGTCCTTAAGACATTTTTCCTCAACTTTGGAAGTATGCTTGGGGTCATTGTCCATTTGGAAGACCCATTTGCGACCAAGCTTTAACTTCCTGACTGATTATCTTGAAATGTTGCTTCAGTATATCCACATAATTTTCCTCCCTCATGCCATCTATTTTTTGAACTGCAGCAAAGCACTCCCACAACATGATGCCACCCCTGTGCTTCATGTTTGGGATGGTGTTCTTCGGCTTGCAAGCCTCCCCCTTTTCCCTCCATTACGATGGTCATTATGGCCAAACAGTTCTATTTTTGTTTCATCAGACCAGAGGACATTTCTCCAAAAAGCACCATCTTGTTTCCCCATGTGCAGTTGCAAACCGTAGTCTGGCTTTTATATAGCATTTTTTGAGCAGTGTCTTCTTCCTTGCTGAGTGGCCTTTCAGGTTATGTCGCATTTGGACTCGTTTTACTGTGGATATAGATACTTTTGTACCTGTTTCCTCCAGCATCTTCACAGGGTCCTTTGCTGTTGTTCTGGTATTGATTTGCACTTTTTGCACCAAAGTACGTTCATCTCTAGGAGACAGAAGGCGTCTCCTTCCTGAGCAGTATGATGGCTGTATGGTCCCATGGTTTTTATACTTGCGTCCTATTGTTTGTACAGATGAACGTGGTACCTTCAGGTGTTTGGAAATTGCTCCCAAGGATGAACCAGACTTGTGGAGGTCTACAATTGTTGGTCTTGGCTGATTTCTTTAGATTTTCCCATGATGTCAAAGTAAAGAGGCATTGAGTTTGAAGGTAGGCCTGGAAATAATAATAATATATGCCATTTAGCAGACGCTTTTATCCAAAGCGACTTACAGTCATGTGTGCATACATTCTACGTATGGGTGGTCCCGGGGATCGAACCCACTACCCTGGCGTTACAAGCGCCATGCTCTACCAACTGAGCTACAGAAGGACCACATCCACAGGTACACCTCCAATTGACTCAAATTATCCAATTAGCCTATCAGAAGCTTCTAAAGCCATGACATCATTTTCTGGAATTTTCCAAGCTGTTTAACCTGTTGCGACGAGCAATCCCGTAGCCGGGATCTTAAGTATAGCCTCAAGCTTATTAGTATAAAGCAACGTTAACTATTCATGAAAATCGCAAATGAAATAAATATATTGGCTCTCAAGCTTAGCCTTTTGTTAACCTGTTACTCCTACCCCCTACTTTTACGAACATTCTGTTAAAAATCACGCAACATTTCAGCGCCCTGCTACTCATGCCAGGAATATAGTATATGCATATGATTAGTATGTGTGGATAGAAAACACTCAGACGTTTATAAAACTGGTTAAATCACGGCTGTGACTATAACAGAACGTGCGTTTCATCGAAAAGCGCAGGAAAATCTGATCACTGAAAATGCGAAAATATATCCATGTGCCACTAGAACCCATTGTTGAATGTGAACCACATTAAATGGGGCCGAGGTTGCAATACCTACAGCTTCCACACGATGTCAACAGTCTTGTCATTTGCCTATGATTTGTTTCTTGGTCAAACGGACACAAGGTAGCGCCTTTCTTCCGGTCTCCGACCGGATATTTTGGTTGAGATTTACCCGGACATTATTTCCAGACTTAAAGCTATAGAATATACATCGCCTTGTGATCAATTTGATCGCTTATTAACGTTTACTAATACCTAAAGTTGCATTACAAAAATATTTCGAAGTGTTTTGTGAAAGTTTATCGTCGACTTTTTTAATTTAAAAAAATGACGTTACGTTATAAAACGCTATTTTTTTTCCTTGATGACAGTCTTCATAGATCGATATCTACGCTATATATGGACCGATTTAATCGGGGAAAAAAGACCCAATAGTGATGTTTATGGGACATCTAGGAGTGCCAACAAAGAAGATGGTCAAAGGTAATGAATGTTTTATATTTTATTTGTGCGTTTTGTGTAGCGCCAACTATGCTAATTATTTTTGTTTACGTCCCCTGCCGGTCTTTTGGGGTGTTACATGCTATCAGATAATAGCTTCTCATGCTTTCGCCAAAAAGCATTTTAAAAATCTGACTTGTTTCTTGGATTCACAACGAGTAGCTTTAATTCAGTACCCTGCATGTGTATTTTAATGAACGTTTGAGTTTTAACGAGTGCTATTAGCATTTAGCGTAGTGCATTTGCATTTCCAGATGTCTAGATGGGACGCCTGCGTGTCGGGTAGGAGCAAGAGGTTAACAACACTGTCATCTCAGATTTTCAAAATATGTTTTTCAACCATAGCAAAACAAGCATTTGTGTAAGAGTATTGATAGCTAGCATAGCATTAAGCCTAGCATTCAGCAGACAACATTTTCACAAAAACAAGAAAAGCATTCAAATAAAATCATTTACCTTTGAAGAACTTTGGAAGTTTTCAATGAGGAGACTCTCAGTTAGATAGCAAATGTTCAGTTTTTCCAAAAATATTATTTGTGTAGGAGAAATCGCTCCGTTTTGTTCATCACGTTTGGCTGAGAAAAAACCCAGAAGATTCAGTCATCAAAACGGCAAACTTTTTTCCAAATTAACTCCATAATATCGACAGAAACATGGCAAACGTTGTTTAGAATCAATCCTCAAGGTGTTTTTCCACATATCTATTCGATGATAAGTAATTCGTGGCAGTTTAGAAAATACATGAAGCTGGAGATTACGCACCAATTTTGACGGAGGACACCAGGCGGACACCTGGTAAATGTAGTCTCTTATGGTCAATCTTCCAATGATATCCCTACAAATACGTCACAATGCTGCAGACACCTTGGGGAAACGACAGAAAGTGTAGGCTCGTTCCTGGCGCATTCACAGCCATATAAGGAGACATTGGAACACAGCGCCTCAACTTCCTGTTTGAAGTTTCATATTGGTTTCGCCTGTAGCATTAGTTCTGTGGCACTCACAGACAATATCTTTGCAGTTTTGGAAACGTCAGAGTGTTTTCTTTCCAAAGCTGTCAATTATATGCATAATCGAGCATATTTTCGTGACAAAATATCTTGTTTAAAATGGGAACGTTTTTTTATCCATAAATTAAAAGAGCGCCCCCTATATCCAAGAAGTTAAAGGCACAGTCAACTTAGTGTTTGTTAACTCTTAGAGCTCCCCCCTACTTTGTGCAATTTCCGCCTGAAGACATACCCAAATCTAACAGCCTGAAGCTCAGGCACAGAACCAAGGATTTGCATATTCTTGGTACCATTTGAAAGAAAACACACTGAAGTTTGTGGAAATGTGATTGAATGTAGGAGAATATAATACAATAGATCTGGTTTAGATAAAACAATGAGAAAAAAAAGTTTTTTTTGTATCATTTTTAAATGAACAAGATGAAACAAACATTCAGATAAGATGATGGGGATAATTTCAGTGAAAAATATAAGAGGGCAACAGTACTTGTGCAAAGTTTCTATAACTTGCAAAATGAGGCACCCAGGTGTCCCACACAAGAAGCCCAAGTGGCCAAATTGGTGAAGATATACATTTTGAAACAAATAACTATTTACAAAATACCAAAATGGTATTCTAACACACACACCCCCCAAAAAAAATCAAGGGAAAAAAATGGGTGGGGGGGGAGATATTTATTGATTAAAAAACATTTACAAAATAACATGGGTAACTATTTACACACTTTCAATATTTGGAAGACCCTCAGTCCTCAATCAAATCAATTTATATAGCCCCAGCCTAAAACCCCAAACAGCAAGCAATGCAGGTGTAGAAGCACGGTGGCTAGGAAAAACTCCCTAGAAAGGCAAAAACCTAGGAAGAAACCTAGAGAGGAACCAGGCTATGAGGGGTGGCCAGGCTCTCTTATGGCTGTGCCGGGTGGAGATCAGTGGTTGTAGAAGGTGCAACAGGACAGCACCTCGAGTAAAAATGAACAGTTTAGGGTTACATAGCCGCAGGCAGAACAGTTGAAACTGGAACAGTGGCAAGGCCAAGTGGACTGGGGACAGCAAGGAGTCATCATGCCAGGTAGTCCTGACGCATGGTCCTAGGGCTCAGGTCCTCCGAGAGAGAGAATTAGAGAGAGCATATTTAAATTAACACAGGACACCGGATAAGACTCCCATTCGGAGTCAGTGTCACTGTGAAAGAAAATGTTAAGTTAGAATAGTTTCACATATGAGCCCTGTATCAACAGGTATAATACACAGATATATATAGAGAGAGTACAGGGAACATAAGGTTGAATACATTATTATGACCTGCTAGGTCTACTGTCTCTTTTATATTATGACATTTCAGCTAGATCTACTGTCTCCATTTCACTTTGGCCATTGTTGTGTGGTTCTGCCCTCCCCTCAACAGCCTCAAATAGGCTATTTCATGTGGGTTGGGGTGGGGCGGCAGACACGCATCTCACATTTCATGACATTACATGTTTATATATTGCTTCTAAAATGTACAAATAATATTTTGTATTATTAATTTAAAACAGGTTTTTCTCTGTTGCCACTGCCACCACACCTTTTATCAATTTTGCCAGTCTCTTGTGTTTATTAAATGGATTAACATTTTCTTTGCAACTTTGGGTAGAAAACCAATAGCTTTTGCTCATGATGAAAATAAATTGTGTGGCCAAGCCAGTCCTCCATGAAAGCAATTCAGCTTGACCTTCTCTTAGCTGCCTAATGTTTCAACCCAATTCTCCTTGAATAGTCCAAAACATTGGAGCTCTCTGAGAGGGCTATCCGTATGGTGAATACTTTTTACATTTACATTTAAGTCATTTAGCAGACGCTCTTATCCAGAGCGACTTACAAATTGGTGCATTCACCTTATGACATCCAGTGGAACAGTCACTTTACAATAGTGCATCTAAATCTTAAAGGGGGGGTGAGAGGGATTACTTATCCTATCATAGGTATTCCTTAAAGAGGTGGGGTTTCAGGTGTCTCCGGAAGGTGGTGATTGACTCCGCTGTCCTGGCGTCGTGAGGGAGTTTGTTCCACCATTGGGGGGCCAGAGCAGCGAACAGTTTTGACTGGGCTGAGCGGGAGTTGTACTTCCTCAGTGGTAGGGAGGCGAGCAGGCCAGAGGTGGATGAACGCAGTGCCCTTATTTGGGTGTAGGGCCTGATCAGAGCCTGGAGGTACTGAGGTGCCGTTCCCCTCACAGCTCCGTAGGCAAGCACCATGGTCTTGTAGCGGATGCGAGCTTCAACTGGAAGCCAGTGGAGAGAACGGAGGAGCGGGGTAACGTGAGAGAACTTGGGAAGGTTGAACACCAGACGGGCTGCGGCGTTCTGGATGAGTTGAAGGGGTTTAATGGCACAGGCAGGGAGCCCAGCCAACAGCGAGTTGCAGTAATCCAGACGGGAGATGACAAGTGCCTGGATTAGGACCTGCGCCGCTACCTGTGTGAGGCAGGGTCGTACTCTGCGGATGTTGTAGAGCATGAACCTACAGGAACGGGCCACCGCCTTGATGTTGGTTGAGAACGACAGGGTGTTGTCCAGGATCATGCCAAGGTTCTTGGTGCTCTGGGAGGAGGACACAATGGAGTTGTCAACCGTGATGGCGAGATCATGGAACGGGCAGTCCTTCCCCGGGAGGAAGAGCAGCTCCGTCTTGCCGAGGTTCAGCTTGAGGTGGTGATCCGTCATCCACACTGATATGTCTGCCAGACATGCAGAGATGCGATTCGCCACCTGGTCATCAGAAGGGGGAAAGGAGAAGATTCATTGTGTGTCGTCTGCATAGCAATGATAGGAGAGACCATGTGAGGTTATGACAGAGCCAAGTGACTTGGTGTATAGCGAGAATAGGAGAGGGCCAAGAACAGAGCCCTGGGGGACACCAGTGGTGAGAGCGCGTGGTGAGGAGACAGATTCTCGCCACGCCACCTGGTAGGAGCGACCTGTCAGGTAGGACGCAATCCAAGCGTGGGCCGCGCCAGAGATGCCCAACTCGGAGAGGGTGGAGAGGAGGATCTGATGGTTCACAGTATCGAAGGCAGCCGATAGATCTAGAAGGATGAGAGCAGAGGAGAGAGAGTTAGCTTTAGCAGTGCGGAGCGCCTCCGTGATACAGAGGAGAGCACTCTCAGTTGAATGACTAGTCTTGAAACCTGACTGATTTGGATCAAGAAGGTCATTCAGAGAGAGAGAGCGGGAGAGCTGGCCAAGGACGGCACGTTCAAGAGTTTTGGAGAGAAAAGAAAGAAGGGATACTGGTCTGTAATTGTTGACATCGGAGGGATCGAGTGTAGGTTTTTTCAGAAGGGGTGCAACTCTCGCTCTCTTGAAGACGGAAGGGACGTAGCCAGCGGTCAGGGATGAGTTGATGAGCGAGGTGAGGTAAGGGAGAAGGTCTCCGGAAATGGTCTGGAGAAGAGAGGAGGGGATAGGGTCAAGCGGGCAGGTTGTTGGGCGGCCGGCCGTCACAAGACGCGAGATTTCATCTGGAGAGAGAGGGGAGAAAGAGGTCAGAGCACAGGGTAGGGCAGTGTGAGCAGAACCAGCGGTGTCGTTTGACTTAGCAAACGAGGATCGGATGTCGTCGACCTTCTTTTCAAAATGGTTGACGAAGTCATCTGCAGAGAGGGAGGATGGGGGGAGGGGGAGGAGGATTCAGGAGGGAGGAGAAGGTGGCAAAGAGCTTCCTAGGGTTAGAGGCAGATGCTTGGAATTTAGCGTGGTAGAAAGTGGCTTTAGCAGCAGAGACAGAGGAGGAAAATGTAGAGAGGAGGGAGTGAAAGGATGCCAGGTCCGCAGGGAGGCGAGTTTTCCTCCATTTCCGCTCGGCTGCCCGGAGCCCTGTTCTGTGAGCTCGCAATGAGTCATCGAGCCACGGAGCGGGAGGGGAGGACCGAGCCGGCCTGGAGGATAGGGGACATAGAGAGTCAAAGGATGCAGAGAGGGAGGAGAGGAGGGTTGAGGAGGCAGAATCAGGAGATAGGTTGGAGAAGGTTTGAGCGGAGGGAAGAGATGATAGGATGGAAGAGGAGAGAGTAGCGGGGAGAGAGAGCGAAGGTTGGGACGGCGCGATACCATCCGAGTAGGGGCAGTGTGGGAGGTGTTGGATGAGAGCGAGAGGGAAATAGATACAAGGTAGTGGTCGGAGACTTGGGGGGGAGTTGCAATGAGGTTAGTGGAAGAACAGCATCTAGTAAAGATGAGGTCGAGCGTATTGCCTGCCTTGTGAGTAGGGGGGGGGAAGGTGAGAGGGTGAGGTCAAAAGAAGAGAGGAGTGGAAAGGAGGCAGAGAGGAATGAGTCAAAGGTAGACGTGGGGAGGTTAAAGTCGCCCAGAACTGTGAGAGGTGAGCCGTCCTCAGGAAAGGAGCTTATCAAGGCATCAAGCTCATTGATGAACTCTCCGAGGGAACCTGGAGGGCGATAAATGATAAGGATGTTAAGCTTGAAAGGGCTGGTAACTGTGACAGCATGGAATTCAAAGGAGGCGATAGACAGATGGGTATGGGGAGAAAGAGAGAATGACCACTTGGGAGAGATGAGGATCCCGGTGCCACCACCCCGCTGACCAGAAGCTCTCGGGGTGTGTGAGAACACGTGGGCGGACGAAGAGAGAGCAGTAGGAGTAGCAGTGTTGTCTGTGGTGATCCATGTTTCCGTCAGTGCCAAGAAGTCGAGGGACTGGAGGGAGGCATAGGCTGAGATGAACTCTGCCTTGTTGACCGCAGATCGGCAGTTCCAGAGGCTACCGGAGACCTGGAACTCCACGTGGGTCGTGCGCGCTGGGACCACCAGATTAGGGTGGCCGCGGCCACGTGGTGTGGAGCGTTTGTATGGTCTGTGCAGAGAGGAGAGAACAGGGATAGACAGACACATAGTTGACAGGCTACAGAAGAGGCTACGCTAATGCAAAGGAGATTGGAATGACAAGTGGACTACACGTCTCAAATGTTCAGAAAGTTAAGCTTACGTAGCAAGAATCTTTATTGACTAAAATGATTAAAATGATACAGTACTGCTGAAGTAGGCTAGCTGGCAGTGGGTGCGTTGTTGACACTACACTAATCAAGTCGTTCCGTTGAGTGTAATAGTTTCTGCAGTGCTGCTATTCGGGGGCTAGCTGGCTAGCTAGTAGTGTTGTTTACGTTGCATTAAAAGAACGACAATAGCTGGCTAGCTAACCTAGAAAATCGCTCTAGACTACACAATTATCTTTGATACAAAGACGGCTATGTAGCTAGCTATGTAGCTAGCTACGATCAAACAAATCAAACCGTTGTACTGTAATGAAATGAAATGAAAATGTGATACTACCTGTGAATGCGACCGGGTTGTGAGTCTATTCGGTAGACGTTGGCTAGCTGTCGGCTAGCTGTTGGCTAGCTAGCAGAGTCTCCTACGTTAAGGACGACAAATAGCTGGCTAGCTAACCTCGGTAAATTAAGATAATCACTCTAAGACTACACACTCTAAACCTAAACTACACAATTATCTTGGATACGAAGACAGGCCCAAAACTTTAATGGAGAAATGTGCTAGTGACTAAAATGTTGTGACAACCCTAATAAAGTACAATTATAAACCATTGCATGGAAGTCGTATGTTTTTTAAATAAAATTATTAGAAAATATCTCTATGTAGTGTGAGTAGTGACATTTACCATTATACCCAACCCAATACCATTACCATTGCAAAACACTATACAGTGTGTGTTTTAGGACCTTTTTTTATTACTGAAGACCATTGGAGACCGTAGCATGGAGACCATTAGAACTGCTGTAGCCTAATGGTTTGCTTGTTCGCCAATCACCAGGAATGGTCTAATCCAGACCTTTCTTTAAGGTAGTAAACCAGACACAGAGGGGACTTTTCCTGGACACAAATTAAGCCTAAGAGAAGGAAAAACTGGCTTGAATTGTGAGGATGACCACAGTTTATTTTCATCATGAGCAATAGCCATTGGTTTTCTATCCAAAGTTGCAAAAACTATTTTGTGATACGTTTAATAAACACAGGAGAACAACAAAGTGGATATAGGGTGTGGTGGCAGAAGCAGGAACAGCGGCATCTAGTGTGCAAAACTAGGTACTTTCACATACATTTATGGTAAAGAATGCAAGCGACTTCAATGGCTATTTTCTCTGAACGGTGGGAAACATCACCAGATTCACCAGGAATACATTACAAAGGATGAAGAAGCAATACTCCAAGCAGCAGTTCCATACTACTGTCAGACAGAGAACTGATACTGGTTGTTGGGGTGGGATTGGTGTGGAAGGTCCGTGGGTGGCTTTTCATCATTTTATAAGATTCCTCGTGTCTCACTCATTGTTAGCAAGAATTATGGTCCAAATCAGATGTTGGGTACTATATTTATGGAAGATTATATGAATCCTACACATTTTAAAATGGGCAATTTGGGTGCAATCGATTAGCTTAATTTCTCAGAGATCAAATCATATTTCAACAAAATAATGTTTCAGGAATGCGAATCATATGTTTCTAACTACAGAAACAATTTCAGAGCAATCTGAGATGATGGGTGTCATGGCTTGCTGAAATGACATGGAATGACCCACAATTAAAGGTCAATACACTGCAATCTAATGAATTCAGGGATTGTAAAAAATATACCTAGGCTAAATATAAGCCTTCCACCACCATAAGACACACTAACAATTTAATTAAAATAGTTTAACCTGTTTTTTTGTTGTTGCAATAATCACTGATCTGGCTGTCAAGTCTATGAAAATGCCCTTTTTTTGATAAAAAAAATATACTGGAACCATGCACAATGCACATCCACTAATAATGTTCTTCTTGTAATAGGCATAATAGAAAATGTACACGGGTCTCATAAGTAATCTCTCAAGCACAAGTGCCATTGGGTAGCCAGCTAATTTTTATATTTAAAGTCTAGCCAACGTGGATCTATTTGCTTGCTAGCAGCGTAGAACAGTTGAACTGTTATGAATACACCCTGCTGTCAGTCTCCAACAGCTTGTTCACTTTGTTTAGATGTTGAAATCAAGTGACCTACCTGGATAAGATGTTTATTTCCCAGAATGAGAACGAGTTGCCAATACCTTATATAAATGCGTCTTTTTATGCTCATTGCAAATGTATAAAACACAGACTAGACAGCTAGCACATAACAGTATGTGGCTAAAATGCTGCTAGCGGTACATGGTACCGCAATGATATTGGCTATCTGGAATCTTTGGGACGTCCCTACCCCATTGAAGTTGACATTTGAAATGTTTGGGGCTAGGTAAGATTTAGGGTAGGCATGTCCCAAGGATCACATATAGCACTAACCCTACTGCAGTACTGCATGCGACAAACTGAGCATTCATTTTCCACAATCATGTTCATTGACACTCCCGTTTTAGTATGATCTGCTCTGTTCTAAATTTTGAGACATAAGTTTAGACATAAAAAGGGTATCGTTAGAAGGGGAATTAACCGATTCTGTTGGACCAAACCTCAAATGCATGTTGGAATTGCTTGTTGTCAGAGAGGAAGAAGTGATCTTGTGGTGAGTGGCAGGGGGAGGGGCTTGGTGTCTGTGCGATTGGGTGCACGCACACAGCACAGGAGACGAGACCAAAAAGGGAAAAACGCTCATTAAAAACAAACAAAAACAAAACTTTGATTCTTGTGATACAGGCATTTGGAACATTGCACTAAAACATACATTCTAATTAAATATATCGCCCAGCCAATATCCATCCATGGTGCAAAAAAATGTGCCAAATACAAAAGGTGTAGACCTTACCATGAAATGCTTACTTACAAGCCCTTAACCGACAATGCAGTTTTAAGAAAATAGTTACTAAATAAACAAAAGATAAACCAAAAAAAATAGAGCAACAATACAATAACAAGGTTATATACAGGGGGTACCGGTACCGAGTCAATGTGCAGAGGTACTGGTTAGTCGAGGTAAAATGTAGGTAGGGGTAAAGTGACTATGCATAGATAATAAATAGCAAGTAGCATCAGCGTAAAGGGGGGGGGGTCACTGCCTGGGTAGCCATTTGATTAGCTCTTTAGCAGTCTTATGGCATGGGGGTAGAAGCTGTTAAGAAGCCTTTTGGATATAGACTTGGCGTTCCGGTACCGCTTTCCGGGCGGTGGCAGAGAGAGAAGTCTGGAGTCTTTTGCAATTTTTAGGGCCTTCTTTTAGGGCCTTCCTCTGACACCGCCTGGTATAGAGGTCCTGGATGGCAGGAAGCTTGGCCCCTGTGATATACTCGGCCGAAAGCTCTACCCTCTGTAGCACCTTGCGGTTGGAGGCAGAGCAGTTGCCACACTAGGCGGTTATGCAACCAGTCAGGATGCTCTTGTCGTGCCCTCTTCACGACTGTCTTGGTGTGTTTGAACCATGATAGTTTGTTGGTGATGTAGACACCAAGGAACTTGAAGCTCTCAAACTGCTCCACTTCAGCCCTGTCGATGAGAAAGGGGGCGTGCTCTGCCCTCTTTTCCTGTAGTTCACAATCATCTCCTTTGTCTTGATCACCTTGAGGGAGAGGTTGTTGTCCTGGCACCACATTGCCAGGTCTTTGACCTCCTCCCTATAGGCTGTCTCATCGTTGTCAGTAATCAGGCTTACCACTTGTGTTCTCTGCAAACTTAATGATGGTGTTGGAGTCGTGCTTGGCCACAGTCGTTGGCAAACAGGGAGTACAGGGGGGAACTAAGCACACATCCCCGAGGGGCCCCTTTGTTGAGGATCAGCGTGCCAAATGTGCTGTTGCCCCCCTGTACCACCTGGGGGCGGCCCGTGAGGAAGTCCAAGATCCATTTGCAGAGCGAGGTGTTTAGTCCCAAGGTCTGTAGCTTAGTGATGAGCTTTGAGGGCACTATGGTGTTGAACGCTGAGCTGTAGTCAATGAACAGCATTCTCAGGTAGGTGTTTCTTTTGTCCAGGTGGGAAAGGGCAGTGGAGTGCATCATCTGTTGTGAATGGTGTGCAAATTGGAGTGGGTCTAGGGTTTCTGGCATGATGGTGTTGATGTGAGCCATGACCAGCCTTTCAAAGCACTTCATGGCTACATTTGAGTCATACGGATCGGTAGTAATTTAGACATGTTACCTTGGAGTTCTTGGGCACAGGGACTATGGTGGTCTGCTTGAAACATGTAGGTATTACCGACTCGGTCAGGCGCAGCGCAGCGCATGCTCGTAGTACACGTCCTGCTAATCCATCTGGCCCGGCAGCCTTGTGAATGTTGACTGTTTAAAGGACTTACTCACATTGGCTACGGAAAGCGTGATCACGGTTGTCAGGAACAGCTGGTGCTCTCATGCATGCTTCAGTGTCAAAGTGCGCATAGAAGTCATTTCGGTCGTCTGGTAGGCTCATGTCACTTGGCAGCTCGTGGCTGAGCTTCCCTTTGTAGTTCGTAATAGTTTGCAAGCCCTGCCACATCCAACAAGCGTCGGAGCCAGTGCAGTAGGATTCAATTCAATTCAGCTGTTATTGACAAATAGACACAGACCGCCACCCCTTACCGGATACAGCTGTTTTGTCTTGCCAATGCATGGAAAACCCAGCCAGCTAGCTGTATGTTATCCATGTCGTTGATCTGCCACGACTTTTGAAACCTAAGATATTACAGTTTTTAATGTCCTGTTGTTAGGATATTCTTGAACAGAGCTCCTCCAGTTTATTCTTTAATAACTGGACGTTGGCCAATAGGACAGAAGGTAGAGGCGGGTTACCCACTTAACGATGAATTCTCACAAGGCACCCGGGACCTGCGTCCCCTGTATCGGCGTCTCTTCTTCATGCGAATGACAGGGATTTGGCCCAGGTCTGGTATCAGCAGTAAATCATTTGTGTCCGACTCGTTGCACCCCTAACCATTTGTCTTCGTTGCACCCCTAACCATTTGTCTATCTCTCTTTGGTCCTATCTACAGGACTCCCAGCCCTCCCCACTGGCCCTCCTGGCCGCCACCTGTAGTAAGATCGGCCCCCCCTGCTGCTCAGTCCCCTGTCAGTGCCCCTCCTACCCAACCCCAACCTCGCCGTCTCCTCCCCATCAAGCCCGCCCCCATCGCCCCCGCCCCTCCCAAAAACCTGGGCTTCCTGTCCGCTAAAGGAAATGTGATCCAGCTGCCAGCGGGCCTGGGCTCCAACAGCCCCGGCACCCCCATCGTCCTCACAATCCAGCAGAGCCCTGGCCGCTCGACTCAAACATCCAACATCCAGTACCAGGTGATGCCACAGCTGGGAGGCACACAGACCATCCAGATGATGCAGCAGGGCGGACAGATCCAGCTCATCCCGGGTACCAACCAGGCCATCATCACCACGCCCATGACGGTCCCCCAGCCACAGCCCGCTAGTGCGCCCATCACCCCGCAGAAGACGGTGGCCATCAAGCCGTCCCCCAGGGGGCGGAAACCAAATGCAGCCAACGTGGTGCGGCTGCCTAGCGGGCTCACGCTGCCCCTCAACGTAGCCACCGGAGATGAGCCAGCGGCAGCTCCTCCCCCGCCAACAAAGGGCAGACGAGGAAGGAAGAAGCTGGTGGCCGCAGCCCCTCCACCACAGACCACCTCTCCGCCCCCCGAGCAGATGGAGACTATATTGTTAGAAGCCGGGGGAGAATATTATTCAGGTATGTTTGTTGTTCTGCTGCATTTGGTGTGGGGTCAACCATGACTTGTGGACCAATTCACTTGCTTAATTGGGCTACAAATGAGTACTAATTACTGAATGTGTCTACAATGCTTGTGAGTGTGTGTGTGTAAATGAGTATCTAATTATTTCATATGTATTTCTCAAACTCAAAATGCACGTGGGGGTTAGCCTACTCTATCATCCCTTCAACCTCCAGTATTGGGGTCCCTGTATGAGTAAGTGTCTCATTGCTGCTCTCTCTGTGTTCTCCCCAGGCGGGGAACCAGCTTCTGATTGTGCAGAACACCGGGTCGGGCCAGCAGCAGCTGGTGCAGTTGGTGCAGCAGAAACAGGAGCAGCAGGTGGTCCAGATCCCCCAGCAGGCCCTGAAGGTGGTGCAGGCTGCCTCCGCCACCCTGCCTCAGGTCCCCCAGAGACAGCCTGCACCCAGCCTGCAGCCAGAGCCCACTCAGGTACACACACAAGTTGTTAGAGATCGTCAATGTAGCTCTCTCAGCAAACTGACAGATCTAGGAGTTACTCAGAGTAGTTAGTTAGGATGCAAGGTGATTTGTAGATCGGTCAGTCTGAAGTTGTCAATGTAGTCATGCACACACACACACACAAAACACCTATAGGTGCTGCATGCACACCACCTCTCTACACTCACTCCAGGCTATCCACATGTTTATTTATTTTATTTTTATTTATTTAACATTTTTAACTAGGCAAATCAGTTAAGAACAAATTCTGGTTTACACTGATGGCCTACCAAAAGGCAAAAGGACTCCTGCAGGGACGGGGGCTGGGATTCAAAATAAATATAGCACAACACACATATCACGACATGAGACAACACTACATAAAGAAAAACCAAAGACAACAACACAGTATGGCAGTAACACATGACAATACAGCATGGTAGCAACACCACATGACAACTACATAGTAGCATCACAACATGGTAGCAGCACAAAACATGGTACAAACATTATTGGGCACTGACAACAGCACAGAGGGCAAGAAGTTAGCGACAACAATACATCACGCGATGCAGCCACAACTGTCAGTAAGGGTGTCCATGATTGAGTCTTGATTGCACATGCGCTTTCCAAACAGCTGAAATGTAATGGAAGTGGGACTTTAATACAGAATTGTGTCCTAATCTGACAGATTTGTTCCATGTTAGTCTGACACCACTGTGCTCCTCTCAGCTGCTGATCAAAACGGCATCAGGCGAATGGCAGACTGTGCAGCTCCAGGAAACCACAGTTTCCACGGCAACAACGCCCTCCAGCATGGTCACCACCACCCTGTCGTCCGTGGGGGCCACCAAGCGAACACTGGCGGGGGGCAGGAAGGAGAGGACCCTACCAAAAATAGCTCCGGCGGGGGGGATGATAGCATTGAACGCGGCCCAGCTCTCTTCGGCGGGCCAGGCCGTGCAGACTATAAACATCAACGGGGTCCAGGTGCAAGGAGTGCCCGTCACCATCACCAACGCAGGAGGTGTGTGTGTGTGTGTGTGTGTGTGTGTGTGTGTGTGTGTGTGTGTGTGTGTGTGTGTGTGTGTGTGTGTGTGTGTGTGTGTGTGTGTGTGTGTGTGTGTGTGTGTGTGTGTGTGTGTGTGTGTACTGTGTGTTCGTGACAATTATAACAAGTGCTTGTCCGTATCCAAATCCACAAGGGCATATCCGCTCTATTTCCATACTGTCTTCCTTTAAAAATGGTTTGCATTCCAATGTACTTTTAGCAAGCTAATGGAGGCCTGCATGTGTGTGTCAGTATGTGTGTGTGGGCATGTCTGTGTAATGTATGTTTGTATATGTACAATATATGTTTATTACTCATGTGCAATATGTTAAAGTTTCTCTACTGTTCTTTCAGGGCAGCAGCACCTGACAGTGCAGACGGTGCAGGGCGGGGCCCTCCAGCTGGGCGGCGTGACCTCCCAGGGCCACCAGGTGCAGATGGAGCAGACTCTGGCTCTGGAGCTGCAGGGCCAGCCTGGGGAGAAGAAACGCCGCATGGCCTGCACCTGCCCCAACTGTAAGGACTCCGAGAAGAGGCAAGTGGCTCTTACTAGCAAACTAGAGACAGGCCTGAGCACCTGGTGGAAAAAAACACGATATACAGTATAAACCCATATATTTATTTACCAATATGGGAAGTCTTGGTTGATACAAACTTGATACCTGTATGGCAAAATGTACCCTTTTGTGATATTGGGGCAGGGAAACAACCAAGATTGCAAGCAACTACTTTCCATCCTCCTGCGTTAAACACCTGTGCATCAATCAGAAATATAGTGAATACATTACATGACCAAAAGTATGTGGACACCTGCTCATAAAACATCTCATTCCAAAATCATGGGTATTAATATGAGGTTGGTCCCCCCCTTTGCTGCTCTAACAGCCTCCACTCTTCTGGGAAGGCTTTCCACTAGATTTTAGAACATTGCTGCGGGGACTTGCTTCCATTCAGCTCCAAGAGCATTAGTGAGGACGGGCACTGATGTGGGGTGATTAGGCCTGGCCTCGCATGGAGTTGAGATCAGGGCTCAAGTTCTTCCACATCGATCTCGACAACCATTTCTATATGGACCTCGTTTGGCATGGGGACATTGTCATACTGAAACAGGAAAGGGCCTTCCCCAAACTGTTGCCACAAAGTTGGAAGCACAGAATCGTCTAGAATGTCATTGTATGCTCTAGCGTTAAGATTTCCCCTCACTGGAACTAAGGGGCCTAGCCCGAAACGTGAACAACAGCCCCAGACCAATATTCCTCCTCCACCAAACTTTACATTTGGCACAATGCATTGGGTCAGGTAGCCTTCTCCTGGCATCCACCAAACCCAGATTAGTCCGTTGGACTGCCAGATGGTGAAGCATTATTCATCACTCCAGAGAACGCACTTCTAGTGACCAATGGCGGCGAGCTTTACACCACTCTTGTCGATGCTTGGCGTTGCGCATGGTGATCTTAGGCTTGTGATGGGTTACTTCGGCCATGGAAACCCATTTCATTAAACTTCAGACGAACAGTTCTTGTGCTGACGTCGCTTCCAGTGGAACTCTGTAGTGAGTGTTGCAACCAAGGGCAGACGATATTTATGCACTTCAGCACTCGGCGCTCCCGTTCTGTGAGCTTGTGTGGCCTACCACTTCCCGGCTGAGCCGATGATGCTCCTAGACGTTTCCACTTCACTATACAGCACTTATAGGGCAACTCTAGCCGGGAGAAATTTGACGAACTGACTTGTTGGAAAGGTGGCATCCTATGACGGTGCCACGTTGAAAGTCACTGAGCTCTTCAGTAAAGCAAATTCTACTGCCAATGTTTGTCTATGGAAGTTGCGTGGCTGCGTGCTAGATTTTATACACCTATCAACAACAGGTGTGGCTGAAATAGCAAAATCCACTAATTTGAAGGGGTGTCCACATACTTTTGTGCATATATAGTGTAGTTAAGTTTGTGTTTTCTGTGTTGTGCAGGCCCGGCGAGGTGGGGAAGAGGAAGCACATCTGTCACATCCCGGGCTGTGAGAAGACGTTCCGGAAAACATCCCTCCTCCGGGCACACGTGCGCCTGCACACCGGCGAGCGGCCCTTCGTCTGCAACTGGGTCTTCTGTGGCAAACGCTTCACGCGCAGTGACGAGCTGCAGCGACACGCCAGGACACACACAGGTCTGTCCACCGTAGGGGACACACTGATACACACTGTAGGATGAATGTAGGTCAGCCTGCACAACACTCACTGGGTAATGTTTAGTAAGACACTGTAGCAAAATGTTTTTCAATTGATAAAATTCTGTGTTCTTATTGGACAAGTTCAGATAGTACCTCCCCTGTTTTTGAAAATGTTTCCCTCCTACTGAACACACCCCAGGAGGTACGTACACAGCAAGTCAGTCGACAATGCTCCATATGCCAAATCATTCTCATACACCATTGTTTTCACCACATGTCAGGGCTCAAGCAGACGATGCACATACAGTATGTTAGTTTTGCTGAAGTTTCCAGGACTCAAGCAGGCACTAAGATTTGAAGCAGAGATTCCCTTGCAGCAGAGAAGAATGGTATTGCTGTTTCATAGTTTTGTGATATGCAGGAAAATTAAACCACTCATTTATTCTGTCTTTTCCTCGCAGGAGACAAGCGCTTCGAGTGCAACCAGTGTCAGAAACGGTTCATGAGGAGCGACCATCTCACGAAGCATTACAAAACACACATAAACACCAAGAACTTGTGAGCTGAGCTGTGCTGTATACCGACTGTATACACAGTTATGCCCTGATGAACTAAACCCCATAGAGGGCCGCAGGAGAGGATACCAAGATGGGTGAACCCCAAAAAGGCCCCATTCTCCTTACTCCCCCACAGAGGCTTCGTAGCCTGGTGTACATACCAATCCTCCCCCTCACGGACTCAACTGTTCCAGTCAAGTTATTAATGATAAAAATATATATATAATTATGGGCAGCATGCTTACCTACGTAGGCAGAATGCGTATAACAGCGAAAGGTGGTCTCCCAGAAAGACAGACAAGCGTGGCTGCTGTGTTCTGATGACCTCACGCTCTGAGCGCCATATCCAAATCCAGTCACCAGGCCTGAGGGAGGAATGAGAGCGAAACGGATAGATTTAGTCTACCAAAGTACCCGAGCCCAAAGGAGACTCCAGCCACTCTTGCCCCTTCTTGTTTTTCCATGTTTCATTCTTTTCGATATTAATAACAAATATTATTGTTGTTGAAGCTCCAGAATAAGGTTTTTTTCAAAGTTGATCCTCAAGCCCCACGAGTATCCAAGGTACTTTTTTCAGTCAAACAAATCCTATTCAGTAAATTGCACTACATGCATATCCTTTTACATAGTTTGAACGGTATTTGTAATTCTATTCTTGTTCAATATCAAAGTAATATTATTGATTTTCCAACAAATAAATGATTTGGTTGGAAAGAAAACATGCATACCTATGAGTCCTTGGTGACCACTTTGAAACCTTACACAGTTCCAGACTCGGAAAACCTAAGTTGGCAAAATAATTTGTGCATATGCGTACAAACATACATCCACACATACATGGGCAAGTATAGATATTTATGATGTTCAGACATAATACCCTTTTCGGGAGGTTTTTTTGTAAATTGAAAATGTAATTTAGGTTTTGGCATTTTTTTGTTTGAGTGAAGAGTTACAAATGATTTTGAATACAAATGATTTTGAATACAGACTCCCTCCTAATGAGTTTAAATGTAGTGCTTTGCTAAGTGTATATCATTATGATATTAACTAAATATGTCCCAAATATTGGTCTGGCATGACAATCATGTCATAAGATGAAGAGAGAAAAAAAATCAACATTAAAATGCTTTCTCGGGCCTGTCACAAGTTATTAGATTACATTAGAAGTCATAACTTGTCTATTATGATCTACATTAAGATCCGTTTGAGGCAAATATGTTTGATAAAACATTTCCGATTCATATGACATACAAGTTGACAAGCTATCCACTATTATTTATCTAAGGTTTCTGGTGTTTCAATTCCTTTAACCCTCAAGGGAGAACACCAGTACAATAAGTTCTGTTCAATGAATACATATTGACTGTTTATGTAGCTAACTGCATAACAGCCTACATTTATTTTTTATTTCAAATATTTAATGAACTAATCAGAAAGATTTATAAATGTCCCCCAACAAAAAAATATGATCCTCATGCATTTTAAAATGAGATCAACGTTTCATTGAATAGCCCATATGAAAATCATGTCCAGTATGTCTGGATGCCTAAACTGGGCCTTGGGAATGGAAATAATGTCCTGCTCATATTTATGTTTGTATTGTATGTGCTGAATGTGTATATACAATGTGTCTGGGAGACACAGTAAAATGTAGGATAGAAAGTTGCACTGCCTTGTATTTTGGCCAGCCTGGTCAGAGCTGAAGGAAGTGGACTCTGTACAGTGTGAAAGGAAAATGAGTAATGTGACATTGTATAGCTTCATTCCTGCTTTGTACACCATTACTTCTAGATGATCCCTTTTCTATCGAATTTAAAGTTGCCTTAGACAGTTGCACCCAGTATTTAAAGAGATTTCTGTCTAATTTCCAGGGAATGGCATTTGTAGAGTTCATTTTATTTTTGTCTAACTTATGTTACATAATGCCAATGTTTGTGCACTGACTTGAGCCCAGGTTCAAAATGTGATTTTTATTTGATTTTTAAGTAATGATCAGTGGATGAGTTATTTTACCTAAACTGAAAAGGTCCTAATGTTGGTCTCAGTGAACCAGGTGCTTTTCCCTCTCTAAACCTAATCTACCACAGTAATAGATACATGCCCTGTGTATGTCTGAAATGGCACCCTAATCCCTATATTGTGCACTACTTTCAACCACAGCTCCATGGTCTCTGGTCAGAAGTAGTGCACTATATAGGGAATAGGGTGACATTTCAGACTTCCTTTGTTTAACAGAAGTTCTCAGATATCCAGCTATTGCCCATCTTTTATAACTTGTATTAAGGCGCTTACTACAGGTGCTTGCTCCTTTTTTTACAGTCACCCACCCCCTCAATAAAGCATTCAAACTGTATTCTGTGTTGTCCTTCATTCAGGTCCCATCAGCCTTCACGAGAGATTGCCCTCACTGAGGACCATAGGGTGAATTTTGAAACAGGTGTGTGTGTGTGTGTATAAGTATTTACCTGGCTGTCATTTGTTTTACATGGGACGGAATGTAGTCTAGATCATTGGGCCAGTAACTGAAACGTTGCTGGTTTGAATCCCTGAGCTGACGAGTGAAAAAAAATCTGATGTGCCCTTGTGCAAGGCACTTAATCCTAATTGCTCCTGTTAGGTGCTCTGGGTAAGAGTGTCCGCTAAATCAGGGTTTCCCAAACTTGGTCCTGGGGCCCCGCCCGGAGTGCATGTTTTGGTTGTCGCTCTATGATTACACAGCTGATTTCAAATATCTATCTCCTCATCAAGCAGTTGTGTAGTACTCGGGCAAAAAAACATGTTTTTTAATTACCTTTTATTTAACTAGGCAAGTCAGTTAAGAACATTTTATTTTATTTACAATGACGGCCTACCACGGCCAAACCCAGACGACGCTGGGACAGTTGTGCTCTGCCCCGAAACGTGGCCCGAGCTTGGGAAACCCTATGCTAAATGTGCATGGCTAATGAGAAAATAAAATTTATTTTAAAATTGTATTTTCAGAAAAAACAAAAGGATTGAGCGTTTCCAAGCTATAGGGTCTCGGTGCTGTATCCCCTTCATGGATTGATGTCTGGACAGTTGACTTAAATGTGTTTGTCACATAATGTTCTTAGGATTAAAGCAAACTTAAGTCGATCTCAGATCGATTGCCTGGAGGGAGAAGTTAACCTCTGCTTTCATGTACAAAAATAAGTAATGACCATTGTGTTTTTAGGGAAAGAGGATAACTTTCTACATGTATTAAGCTGTAAGTTTGACCAATTCCAGTCCCCTTGCTTAGTGGGTTCAGTGTCCTCCTCGGGATCATTTTTATGTAGAAGGACAAGCTCTGTTCTGGTGACTTTTTAAAAGAACCTTCTACTATATATATCATTATATACAGTATATATATATATATATTTTTTAATGATGCTGACGCCCATCTAAAATATAGTTTCCACCACCAGAAATGAGCACATTAACATATTTGTAGAAATTATTGTATCTTACAATTATTTTTAACATATTGGACCATGCATATAGCCCCCTCTTACTCAACTCTGGACCTCGAAGCCAGTTCCACTGCATTTTTTTTCATTGTTCCCCTCTAATCAGGGACTAATTTAGACCTGGGACACCAGGTGGGTGCAATTAATTATCAGGTAAAACAGAAAACCAGCAGGCTCCGGACCTCGTAGGGTAAGAGTTGAGAACCCCTGTTCATGTGCATTGTCAATATCAGGGCTCTCAAACCCTGTTCCTAGAGAGCTACCAACCCTAATCTAGCACATCTGATTCTCATAATTAGCTGTTTGATAAGCTGAACCAGGTCAATTACAACTAGGGTTGGAGCAAAAACCTACATGAGTACAGCTCTCCAGGAACAGAGTTGGAGATACTATACTATCAGATGTGCTATTAGCAATAAGCATGATCACCTGTAGCCCAACTGATGCAGCATAGACCCCAGCTGTTCATGCTAGGCATGTACTGTATGCTGTGATGCATAGACAAAATTGCCATTGGGGATGGGGGGACATGTCCGCCAAATATTCAGAATAGGTCAATTCGTCCCCCACAATAATTTCTTTAACTTAAAATAAGTTATTTATTAAAAAAAAAATGTAATTAAAAATTCTGAATGACCGTGTGAATGCTGACAGAATATGGTCGGGAGACAGACGCGAAAGTCAGGATCTACCTTTAACAAGATTCTGTGTCCATGGTATGTTCACACTCAATTATTTTATATATATATACATACAGAGGGGAGAACAAGTATTTGATACACTGCCGATTTAGCAGGTTTTCCTACTTACAAAGTATGTAGAGGTCTGTCATTTTTATCATAGGTACACTTCAACTGTGAGAGACGGAATCTAAAACAAAAATCCAGGAAATCACATTGTATGATTTTTAAGTAATTCATTTGCATTTCCTGGATTTTTGTTTTAGATTCCGTCTCTCACAGTTGAAGTGTACCTATGATAAAAGTTATAGACCTCTACACGCTTTGTAAGTTGGAAAACCTGCAAAATCGGCAGTGTATCATATACTTGTTCTCCCCACTGTATATAAATGTGGCTGGGCATAAGGTAGGCAAACTCAAACTATAATAAAATTCAGTCTTCATCTTTTGTGTCTTTTTAAAATAAATAAATATCCATGTGTGCATCATTATAATACAACTCATTCTACATAATTTGTGTCTATATATTTGCCGTGAAATACCTTCATTCATGATGGTGACGACTTATCCTTCCACGTATACTGCGTTTTCAAAATATCCCTCAAAACACCCCTTGAGGGACATAATAAGTTATGTCAAACTGTGTAGAATTGCAGGAAATGTGTTTTTAAACTGTAAAAAGTGTATGTCTAGTGTTCGTCCCCCCAATATCTACACCACCATTTCGCCCTTGGTCTGATGGCATCGATGGAAATCCCACCTAACTGTCTTGCTATTCTTCTATACTAATCAAAAATATAAACGCGACATGCAACAACTTCTTGTAAGGAAATCAGTCAATTGAAATAAATTAATTAGGTCCTAATCTATTGATTTCAAATGACTGGGAATACAGATATGCATCAGTTGGTCACAGATACCTTCAAAAATAAGTTACCAGTCAGTGTATGGTGTGACCACCATTTGCCACATCTCCTTCGCATAGAGTTAATCAGACTGTTGATTGCTTGCTGTTTGGGGTTTTAGGTTGGGTTTCTGTACAGCACTTTAAGATATCAGCTGATGTACGAAGGGCTATATAAATACATTTGATTTGATTTGAGTATGCAGATGAGCTTCTCTGAGACAGTTTCTTGACAGTTTGCGCAGAAATGATTTGGTTTGGCAAACCCACAGTTTCATCAGCTGTCTGGGTGGCTGGTCTCAGACGATCCTGCAGGTGAAGAAGCTGGGTGTTGGAGTGTGCCCCTGCTGTCTGTAAATAAATTAAAAACAAGACAATCATGCTGTCTGTAAAAAAAGAATTGCGCTGTCCGGTTTGCTTAATATAAGGAATTTGATGTATAGCGTTTACTTTTAACTTTTAATCAAGTATTAAACAGTGTTGCAAATGCAGAGTGCCATGATACATACAGTGGCATGCGAAAGTATTCACCCCCCTTGACATTTTTCCTATTTTGTTGCCTTACAACCTGGAATTAAAACAGTTTTTTAGGGGGTTTGTATAATTTGATTTACACAACATGCCTACCACTTTGAAGATGCAACATATTTTTTTTATTGTGAGACAAACAAGAAATAAGACAAAAAAAACAGAAAACTTTAGTGTGCATAACTATTCACCCCCCCCCAAAGTCAATACTTTGTAGAGCCAACTTTTGCAGCAATTACAGCTGCAAGTCTACTGGGGTATGTCTCTATAAGCTTGGCACATCTAGCCACTGGGATTTTGACCCATTCTTCAAGGCAAAACTGCTCCAGCTCCTTCAAGTTGGATGGATTACGCTGGTTTACATCAATATTTAAGTCATACCACAGATTCTCAATTGGATAGATGTCTGGGCTTTGACTAGGCCATTCCAAGACATTGGAATGTTTCCCCTTAAACCACTTGAGTGTTGCTTTAGCAGTATGCTTAGGGTCATTGTCCTGATGGAAGGTGAACCTTCGTCCCAGTCTTAAATCTCTGGAAGACTGAAACAGGTTTCCCTCAATAATTTCCCTGTATTTAGCACCATCCATCATTCCTTCAATTCTGACCTGTTTCCCAGTCCTGCTGATGAAAAACATCCCCACGGCATAATGCTGGGATGGTGTTCTCGGGGTGGTGAGAGGTGTTGGGTTTGTGCCAGACATAGCGTTTTCTTTGATGGCCAAAAATCTAAATATTAGTCTCATCATACCAGAGTACCTTCTTCCATATGTTTGGGGAGTCTCCCACATGCCTTATGGCGAACACCAAACGTGTTTGCTTATTATTTTCTTAAAGCAATTTTTTCTGGCCATTCTTCTGTAAAGCCCAGCTCTGTGGAGTGTACTGCTTAAATTGCCCTATGGACAGATACTCCAATCTCCGCTGTGGAGCTTTCCGTGAGTTTTGGTGGGAAGCCCTCTCTGGCAGGTTTGTTGTTGTGCCATATTCTTTCCATTTTTTATGGATTTAATGGTGCTCCGTGGGATGTTCAAAGTTGCTGATATTTAAAAAAAACAATAGCTATGATCTATACTTCTCCACAACTTTGTCCCTGACCTGTTTGGAGAGCTCCTTGGTCTTCATGGTGCCGCTTGCTTGGTGGTGCACCTTGCTTAGTGGTGTTGCAGACTCTGGGACCTTTCAGAACAGGTGTATATATACCGAGATCATGTGACAGATTATGTGACACTTAGATTGCACACAGGTGGGCTTTATTTAACTAATTATGTGACTTCTTAAGGTAATTGGTTGCACCAGATCTTATTTAGGGGCTTCAAAGTAAAGGGGCTGAATACATCTGCACACACCACTTTTGTTTTTAATTTTTTTGAATGTTTTGAAACAAGTAGTTTTTTCATTTCACTTCACCAGTTTGGACTATTTTGTGTATGTCCATTACATGAAATCCAAATAAAAATCAATTTAAATTACAGGTTGTAATGCAACAAAATAGGAAAAACACCAAGGGGGATGAATACTTTTGCAAGGCACTGTAAGTTTGGCTCCACGAGTAAGATTTTTAAAATTTAAATAAAATACAAATAAAAACTTGTGGCCATGAAGGACCCAGCAGTCATCTCCACCATTCCCAATTATATCTGTGAGGGAATCTTGATGGTGTACAAGTGACACCTATCCGCTTCAAGTCCGCAGCCCACGGCGTCCAATAGCTAAGAGCTGTGAAGAGGCTTTGCAGAGGAAGTTCTTTACAGTTGCCCTACCTGAAGACCTAAAGAAGGACATTTTCCATTAGTGCAGCTCTCAGGTTGGGAAAGTGGCACTGTCCCAGAAGGCGTTCCCTCCTCAGGAGGAATTCCCTCCTTTGACTGACAGCGACAAGTTAGAATACATCCACCGTGTAACTCTGCCTCACTCCTCCGTCAGAGATGTGGTCTGGATCCGTCCCAAATATTTTGTTGGGGATGACTATGAAGAGGTTGTAACATCAGGGACCAACTTCAAAGGATTGTGGAAAGACTCCACAAGATCAGGCTCAGGAGGATGCAGAGAGGGAAAAACAAAGGTGACAAACCTTGATATTGTTCCTGTTATTATTGACAGGAAAGTGTGTTCCAGGATTCACATTCAAGCACTATTACGAATGTAATAACATCCCACTTTGCAGTGATTTGGTCCAGCACATACATATCCACGTTCAGAATGAGTCATTGAAATACCAAAACCAAAGAGGATTTTTAATTATTTTTTATTTCACCTTTATTTAACCAGGTAGGCTAGTTGAGAACAAGTTCTCATTTGCAACTGCGACCTGGCCAAGATAAAGCATAGCAATTTGACACATACAACAACACAGAGTTACACATGGAATAAACAAAACATACAGTCAATAATACAGTAGAAAATAGAAAACAAAAAGTCTATATACAGTGAGTGCAAATGAGGTGGTGAGGGTAGGCAACAACAGGTGGTGAGGGTAGGCAACAACATTTCCTCCCCGCTGATCCTCAACACTGGGGCCCCACAAGGGTGCGTTCTGAGCCCTCTCCTGTACTCCCTGTTCACCCACGACTGCGTGGCCACGCACGCCTCCGACTCAATCATCAAGTTTGAGGACGACACAACAGTGGTAGGCTTGATTACCAACAACGACGAGACGGCCTACAGGGAGGAGGTGAGGGCCCTCGGAGTGTGGTGTCAGGAAAACCTCGTAGGGTAAGAGTTGAGAACCCCTGTTCCTGTGCATTGTCAATATCAGGGCTCTCAAACCCTGTTCCTAGAGAGCTACCAACCCTAATCTAGCACATCTGATTCTCATAATTAGCTGTTTGATAAGCTGAACCAGGTCAATTACAACTAGGGTTGGAGCAAAAACCTACATGAGTACAGCTCTCCAGGAACAGAGTTGGAGATACTATACTATCAGATGTGCTATTAGCAATAAGCATGATCACCTGTAGCCCAACTGATGCAGCATAGACCCCAGCTGTTCATGCTAGGCATGTACTGTATGCTGTGATGCATAGACAAAATTGCCATTGGGGATGGGGGGACATGTCCGCCAAATATTCAGAATAGGTCAATTCGTCCCCCACAATAATTTCTTTAACTTAAAATAAGTTATTTATTTAAAAAAAAAATGTAATTAAAAATTCTGAATGACCGTGTGAATGCTGACAGAATATGGTCGGGAGACAGACGCGAAAGTCAGGATCTACCTTTAACAAGATTCTGTGTCCATGGTATGTTCACACTCAATTATTTTATATATATATACACATAGAGGGGAGAACAAGTATTTGATACACTGCCGATTTAGCAGGTTTTCCTACTTACAAAGTATGTAGAGGTCTGTCATTTTTATCATAGGTACACTTCAACTGTGAGAGACGGAATCTAAAACAAAAATCCAGGAAATCACATTGTATGATTTTTAAGTAATTCATTTGCATTTCCTGGATTTTTGTTTTAGATTCCGTCTCTCACAGTTGAAGTGTACCTATGATAAAAGTTATAGACCTCTACACGCTTTGTAAGTTGGAAAACCTGCAAAATCGGCAGTGTATCATATACTTGTTCTCCCCACTGTATATAAATGTGGCTGGGCATAAGGTAGGCAAACTCAAACTATAATAAAATTCAGTCTTCATCTTTTGTGTCTTTTTAAAATAAATAAATATCCATGTGTGCATCATTATAATACAACTCATTCTACATCATTTGTGTCTATATATTTGCCGTGAAATACCTTCATTCATGATGGTGACGACTTATCCTTCCACGTATACTGCGTTTTCAAAATATCCCTCAAAACACCCCTTGAGGGACATAATAAGTTATGTCAAACTGTGTAGAATTGCAGGAAATGTGTTTTTAAACTGTAAAAAGTGTATGTCTAGTGTTCGTCCCCCCAATATCTACACCACCATTTCGCTCTTGGTCTGATGGCATCGATGGAAATCCCACCTAACTGTCTTGCTATTCTTCTATACTAATCAAAAATATAAATGCGACATGCAACAACTTCTTGTAAGGAAATCAGTCAATTGAAATAAATTAATTAGGTCCTAATCTATTGATTTCAAATGACTGGGAATACAGATATGCATCAGTTGGTCACAGATACCTTCAAAAATAAGTTACCAGTCAGTGTATGGTGTGACCACCATTTGCCACATCTCCTTCGCATAGAGTTAATCAGACTGTTGATTGCTTGCTGTTTGGGGTTTTAGGTTGGGTTTCTGTACAGCACTTTAAGATATCAGCTGATGTACGAAGGGCTATATAAATACATTTGATTTGATTTGAGTATGCAGATGAGCTTCTCTGAGACAGTTTCTTGACAGTTTGCGCAGAAATTATTTGGTTTTGCAAACCCACAGTTTCATCAGCTGTCTGGGTGGCTGGTCTCAGACGATCCTGCAGGTGAAGAAGCTGGGTGTTGGAGTGTGCCCCTGCTGTCTGTAAATAAATTAAAAACAAGACAATCATGCTGTCTGTAAAAAAAAAGAATTGCGCTGTCCGGTTTGCTTAATATAAGGAATTTGATGTATAGCGTTTACTTTTAACTTTTAATCAAGTATTAAACAGTGTTGCAAATGCAGAGTGCCATGATACATACAGTGGCATGCGAAAGTATTCACCCCCCTTGACATTTTTCCTATTTTGTTGCCTTACAACCTGGAATTAAAACAGTTTTTTAGGGGGTTTGTATAATTTGATTTACACAACATGCCTACCACTTTGAAGATGCAACATATTTTTTTTATTGTGAGACAAACAAGAAATAAGACAAAAAAACAGAAAACTTTAGTGTGCATAACTATTCACCCCCCCAAAGTCAATACTTTGTAGAGCCAACTTTTGCAGCAATTACAGCTGCAAGTCTACTGGGGTATGTCTCTATAAGCTTGGCACATCTAGCCACTGGGATTTTGACCCATTCTTCAAGGCAAAACTGCTCCAGCTCCTTCAAGTTGGATGGATTACGCTGGTTTACATCAATATTTAAGTCATACCACAGATTCTCAATTGGATAGATGTCTGGGCTTTGACTAGGCCATTCCAAGACATTGGAATGTTTCCCCTTAAACCACTTGAGTGTTGCTTTAGCAGTATGCTTAGGGTCATTGTCCTGATGGAAGGTGAACCTTCGTCCCAGTCTTAAATCTCTGGAAGACTGAAACAGGTTTCCCTCAATAATTTCCCTGTATTTAGCACCATCCATCATTCCTTCAATTCTGACCTGTTTCCCAGTCCTGCTGATGAAAAACATCCCCACGGCATAATGCTGGGATGGTGTTCTCGGGGTGGTGAGAGGTGTTGGGTTTGTGCCAGACATAGCGTTTTCTTTGATGGCCAAAAATCTAAATATTAGTCTCATCATACCAGAGTACCTTCTTCCATATGTTTGGGGAGTCTCCCACATGCCTTATGGCGAACACCAAACGTGTTTGCTTATTATTTTCTTAAAGCAATTTTTTCTGGCCATTCTTCTGTAAAGCCCAGCTCTGTGGAGTGTACTGCTTAAATTGCCCTATGGACAGATACTCCAATCTCCGCTGTGGAGCTTTCCGTGAGTTTTGGTGGGAAGCCCTCTCTGGCAGGTTTGTTGTTGTGCCATATTCTTTCCATTTTTAATGGATTTAATGGTGCTCCGTGGGATGTTCAAAGTTGCTGATATTTAAAAAAAACAATAGCTATGATCTGTACTTCTCCACAACTTTGTCCCTGACCTGTTTGGAGAGCTCCTTGGTCTTCATGGTGCCGCTTGCTTGGTGGTGCACCTTGCTTAGTGGTGTTGCAGACTCTGGGACCTTTCAGAACAGGTGTATATATACCGAGATCATGTGACAGATTATGTGACACTTAGATTGCACACAGGTGGGCTTTATTTAACTAATTATGTGACTTCTTAAGGTAATTGGTTGCACCAGATCTTATTTAGGGGCTTCAAAGTAAAGGGGCTGAATACATCTGCACACACCACTTTTGTTTTTAATTTTTTTGAATGTTTTGAAACAAGTAGTTTTTTCATTTCACTTCACCAGTTTGGACTATTTTGTGTATGTCCATTACATGAAATCCAAATAAAAATCAATTTAAATTACAGGTTGTAATGCAACAAAATAGGAAAAACACCAAGGGGGATGAATACTTTTGCAAGGCACTGTAAGTTTGGCTCCACGAGTAAGATTTTAAAAATTTAAATAAAATACAAATAAAAACTTGTGGCCATGAAGGACCCAGCAGTCATCTCCACCATTCCCAATTATATCTGTGAGGGAATCTTGATGGTGTACAAGTGACACCTATCCGCTTCAAGTCCGCAGCCCACGGCGTCCAATAGCTAAGAGCTGTGAAGAGGCTTTGCAGAGGAAGTTCTTTACAGTTGCCCTACCTGAAGACCTAAAGAAGGACATTTTCCATTAGTGCAGCTCTCAGGTTGGGAAACTGGCACTGTCCCAGAAGGCGTTCCCTCCTCAGGAGGAATTCCCTCCTTTGACTGACAGCGACAAGTTAGAATACATCCACCGTGTAACTCTGCCTCACTCCTCCGTCAGAGATGTGGTCTGGATCCGTCCCAAATATTTTGTTGGGGATGACTATGAAGAGGTTGTAACATCAGGGACCAACTTCAAAGGATTGTGGAAAGACTCCACAAGATCAGGCTCAGGAGGATGCAGAGAGGGGAAAAACAAAGGTGACAAACCTTGATATTGTTCCTGTTATTATTGACAGGAAAGTGTGTTCCAGGATTCACATTCAAGCACTATTACGAATGTAATAACATCCCACTTTGCAGTGATTTGGTCCAGCACATACATATCCACGTTCAGAATGAGTCATTGAAATACCAAAACCAAAGAGGATTTTTAATTATTTTTTATTTCACCTTTATTTAACCAGGTAGGCTAGTTGAGAACAAGTTCTCATTTGCAACTGCGACCTGGCCAAGATAAAGCATAGCAATTTGACACATACAACAACACAGAGTTACACATGGAATAAACAAAACATACAGTCAATAATACAGTAGAAAATAGAAAACAAAAAGTCTATATACAGTGAGTACAAATGAGGTGGTGAGGGTAGGCAACAACAGGTGGTGAGGGTAGGCAACAACATCTCCTCCCCGCTGATCCTCAACACTGGGGCCCCACAAGGGTGCGTTCTGAGCCCTCTCCTGTACTCCCTGTTCACCCACGACTGCGTGGCCACGCACGCCTCCGACTCAATCATCAAGTTTGAGGACGACACAACAGTGGTAGGCTTGATTACCAACAACGACGAGACGGCCTACAGGGAGGAGGTGAGGGCCCTCGGAGTGTGGTGTCAGGAAAATAACCTCACACTCAACGTCAACAAAACTAAGGAGATGATTGTGGACTTCAGGAAACAGCAGAGGGAACACCCCCCTATCCACATCGATGGAACAGTAGTGGAGAGGGTAGCAAGTTTTAAGTATTCCTCGGCATACACATCACAGACAAACTGAATTGGTCCACTCACACAGACAGCATCGTGAAGAAGGCACAGCAGCGCCTCTTCAACCTCAGGAGGCTGAAGAAATCCGGCTTGTCACCAAAAGCACTCACAAACTTCTACAGATGCACAATCGAGAGCATCCTGGTGGGCTGTATCACCGCCTGGTACGGCAACTGCTCCGCCCTCAACCGTAAGGCTCTCCAGAGGGTAGTGAGGTCTGCACAACGCATCACTGGGGGCAAACTACCTGCCCTCCAGGACACCTACACCACCCGATGTTACAGGAAGGCCATAAAGATCATCAAGGACATCAACCACCCGAGCCACTGCCTGTTCACACCGCTATCATCCAGAAGACGAGGTCAGTACAGGTGCATCAAAGCTGGGACCGAGAGACTGAAAAACAGCTTCTATCTCAAGGCCATCAGACTGTTAAACAGCCACCACTAACATTGAGTGGCTGCTGCCAACACACTGACTCAACTCCAGCCACTTTAATAATGGGAATTGATGGGAAATGATGTAAATATATCACTAGCCACTTTAAACAATGCTACCTTATATAATGTTACTTACCCTACATTATTCATCTCATATGCATATGTATATACAGTACTCTATATCATCGACTGCATCCTTATGTAATACATGTATCACTAGCCACTTTAACTATGCCACTTTGTTTACATACTCATCTCATATGTATATACTGTACTCGATACCATCTACTGTATCTTGCCTATGCTGCTCTGTACCATCACTCATTCATATATCCTTATGTACATATTCTTTATCCCCTTACACTGTGTATAAGACAGTAGTTTTGGAATTGTTAGTTAGATTACTTGTTGGTTATTACTGCATTGTCGGAACTAGAAGCACAAGCATTTCGCTACACTCGCATTAACATCTGCTAACCATGTGTATGTGACAAATAAAATTTGATTTGATTTGAGGTAAGATAAGGGAATTAATTAAGGCAACAAATAGGCCATGGTGGTGAAGTAATTACAATATAGCAATTAAACACTGGAATGGTAGATGTGCAGAAGATGAATGTGCAAGTAGAGATACTGGGATGCAAAGGAGCAAGATAAATAAATAAATACAGTAAGGGGATGAGGTATATATCCCATCTGTAAACAGACCATCTATGTGCAGGTGCAGTGATCTGTGAGCTGCTCTGACAGCTGGCGCTTAAAGCTAGTGAGGGAGATATGAGTGTCCAGATTCAGTGATTTTTGCAGTTCGTTCCAGTCATTGGCAGCAGAGAACTGGAAGGAAAGGCAACCAAAGTAGGAATTGCCTTTGGGGGTGACCAGTGAGATATACCTGTTGGAGCGAGTGCTACGAGTGGGTGCTGCTATGGTGACCAGTGAGCTGAGATAAGGCAGGGCTTTACCTAGCAGAGACTTGTAGATAACCTGTCGCCAGTGGGTTTGGCGACGAGTATGAAGCGAGGGCCAACCAACGAGAGAGTACAGGTCGCAGTGGTGGGTAGTGTATGGGGCTTTGGGTACAAAAACGGATGTCACTGTGATAGACTGCATCCAATTTGTTGAGTAGAGTGTTGGAGGCACTGTATAGTCTTAGGCACTGAAGTAACTCAACAATGAGCCAGACAATATGGCCAAATTCTTAGAAGACATTAAACTCTACATTAGGAAGGAATACTTCAAGACCTTCTGTCAATGTGCAAGATGTAAATCCCAGCTGTATCCAGACAGACGATCTCTGCTGGTATGCAACATTGCGGTCAGTGAGATCATGGCTCACCTGAGGTCTACCTTGACCTTCGCCAAGGACACCAAGAAGGGTGATAACCGGCCATACTGCATCAACATCCCGGTCAAGAGAGAGACCAGAACCCCGGATGATACAGGTAGAACAATGCTACTGTTGGTGTTGTACATTTAGAATCAGGCCTAGTCTCTTGTAAATGACTTGTATTCCACAATGTTCTTTCATTCACAATTTCACAACAATATCCAATGTTGAGGACACAGCTACTTTTTGTATGTGATCAAATATTTTTTATTTAGTCATAATAATTGTCAGCAAATATGAATACATACATACAAAATTAAGTTACATCCCCTCGAGTACACAGCTGTTAACATGTTGGGCAATAACAATGCACTTTTGTTCTAACAGGTCCTATTTTGTCACTTTACCATTAATCCCAGATAAAAACCAAGATGGACCTACATATCGAGAAAGCAAGTGCTGGGAAAAACTCCTCACCCCAGTTGAGAAGGTCAGCTACACTGTATTCTGTGTTGTCTCATTGATAATATCCGTGAATGTTGTCTGTCCCATACTGAGCTGCAGCCAATGCCATCCTTCTCTCTGTTTGACAAAACAGTCTATCACTCTGTCAAACAGTACATGCTTTTATTTTTGGTTGTCCTATGCTTCCTGGCTAAAATGCTTGCTCGCTAGCCTTACGTCCTTTCATGGGCAACGTTAGCTAGCTAACATTAACCTTCACCATCTAGCTACATATTGAACATCTATCCTCTCAGGCCAAGGGCACAATGTATGACTTAATTAATGGTCGGATCAGAATCGCTTTTATAATCATTGGCCAGTATGGAGAATTAAGTAAAACCACAAGTCCAAATACCTATCTCCATCCATGACTAATATAGGAAATAGCAATTTGCATGAAATTCAATTTAATTGGCTATTATTGATTGGCTATTATTTTATATACAATTTTATCAAGGGAGGCCAAATGCTTGCTGGCTTCCCTTGTGTTCAAAGCTATAGCCGTCAACAATGGTATACTCTTTTGGACCAGACAGCATCAGATAGATGGCCTACACATACTGTACAGCGGCAGAGGGGCGCTGTTTCGGTCGTGTGGATGCTTTCTCAGTGGAGATACTGCATATTCAGCTTCTTTCGAATTGAAGGAAAATTATGAAACACAGAGACATGAAAGATGAATTATTTTATGTTTTTTTCTTGGTAAATGATTTGGGACAGACTGGCTTCTCTTGGCATTCATGAATACACACCACTGCTCACGAGCTCTGTTTGTTCACAGGAACTCTGACCCCTCTTCTGGCTGGAGCTGGCTCTCAAGAAAAACAAGTGTTGTGGCTGGTTCTGCGGTTTCTTTGGCGGCAAGAAGAAACCTGGGGGCGCAATATTGGAACAAAGAGATGCGCAGGTTTGGAATTGTGTATGTTAGAGTTGCCATCGAATCAGACTTATTGACACACACACATCTACAGAGACACAGATAATACAACATAGCCTACCTCAAACCAAACACAATGCAGAGCTTGTCCAATAATATGTCTTATTATGTAGGCCTTCATAGTATTGACAGCCTGTGACTATGTCTGTCACCAAATAATATTCTGTTCATCTGCAGTTTACTTACATTTAAAAAGAAAAACATTTTATTATTTGTAAACTATTCAACTTTGTGATTATATATTTATATTTTAAAGACATACATACATACATACATACATACATACATACATACATACATACATACATACATACATACATACATACATACATACATACATACATACATACATACATACATACATACATACATACATACATACATACATACATACATACATACATACATACATACATACAGTGCCTTGCGAAAGTATTCGGCCCCCTTGAACTTTGCGACCTTTTGCCACATTTCAGGCTTCAAACATAAAGATATAAAACTGTATTTTTTGTGAAGAATCAACAGGAAGTGGGACACAATCATGAAATGGAACGACATTTATTGGATATTTCAAACTTTTTTAACAAATCAAAAACTGAAAAATTGGGCGTGCGTTATGTTTGAAGCCTGAAATGTGGCAAAAGGTCGCAAAGTTCAAGGGGGCCGAATACTTTCGCAAGGCACTGTACATACATACATACATACATACATACATACATACATACATACATACATACATACATACATACATACATACATACATACATACATACATACATACATACATACATACATACATGTCTTTTATAGGACTTTTCTTACTGATATTTCTGATACGGAATAAAAAAACATTCCATATAGAAGCATCCTGTGTCTTTTATGCTCAATGTAACTAATAACCATACATTGTTTTATTGTTCTATTTAAAGTGTTTTAATATGTTGTGACTTGTTTATTGTTTACTCCATGTGTAACTCTGTGTTGTTGTCTGTTCACACTGCTATGCTTTATCTTGGCCAGGTCGCAGTTGTAAATTGAGAACTTGGTCTCAACTAGCCTACCTGGTTAAATAAAGGTGAAATAAAAAAATCTAATAATAAAAAAAAATGTTGTTACATTAGTTAATTTTTGGGGCGAAAATATGTTTTTAATGTGGATTTCTAATCTAGAAAGTTATTGTAACTTTCCTTCCAATCTTTATACATTTTGTATACAATTGCGAACGCACCCTACGCTTGGAGAAAAATATCTGTCTCGTCACCGGAAGTTGTCACACTGCTGATGCTCCGCCACCAAACGCTACATTCTCCCATAAATCCAAAGCTGTGAACAGGTATTTAACTTTATATTGACAATTATGTTATCCCAAGTTGCAGAGAGAGTCTTGCCAATATATACGCTTTATATAATGAAAAATGTTATGTTTAATTAACTTGACGAACAATAACACACGCTGCTGTTGAGAGATTAGCTAGCCAGTCTCATCCCAATGTTTACAAATTTCCCCCCAAGCAAGTGTGACTGACCAGTAGAATATGACAGCTAGCTAGATAAACCATGTGCAACTGAATCATAGGGGGCTTCAAATGAGTTGACAGACTGCTTATTGAGAGACAAACACATTTCTTAAAACAAATAATTTAGCTATATATGTAGTGTAACTATAGCTAGGTAGTACAGAACTGTGCTGTAGTCCTCTTGCTCAGTTGTGCACTGGGGCCTCCCACTCTTTCTATCCTGGTTAGAGACAGTTTGAGCTGTTCTGTGAAGAGAGTAGTAGTACGCAGTGTTGTACGAGATCTTCAGTTTCTTGGCAATGTCTCGCATAGAATAGCCTTCATTTCTCAGAACAAGAATAGACCGACGAGTTTCAGAAGAAAGTTATTTGTTTCTGGATATTTTGAGCCTGTAATCAAACCCACAAATGCTGATGCTCCAGATACTCAACTACTCTAAAGAAGGCCAGTCTATTGCTTCTTTAATCAGTACAACAGTTTTCAGCTGTGCTAAAATAATTGCCAAAGGGTTTTCTAATGATCAATTAACCTTTTAAAATGATCAACTTGGATTAGCTAACACAACGTGTGATTGGACACAGGAGTGATGGTTGCTGGTAATGGGCCACTATAAGCCTATGTAGATAATCCATAAAAAATCTGCCATTTCCAGCTACTAGTTATTTACAACATTAACGTCTACAATGTATTTCAGATCAATTTGATGTTATTTTAATGGATAAAAAAATGTGCTTTTCTTTCAAAAACAAGGACATTTCTAAGTGACCCCAAACTTTTGAACAGTAGTGTAAGTTGTGTATATATCTTTTCCCCAGATGCTTGGAGAATGGGGACAGGTCTGGTGGCTGATTTTGGCCCCAGTGAGTTAATCTCTGGCCTGTGCCACACGGACACCCTTGACCCGTTCCCAGTGTGGCGGGATGGAGCCATCAGCCCCTGTTTTAACCAGCTGGTTCTGGGAGCCCTGGCTCACGCTGTGGTGGCAGTCTTCAGTGCCGTCTACCTGAGTGCTCAGAGGTAACTTTAGGTCACAGTCAGGCCGCTCACAAAATCACAAGGCATAGGCTAGAACATTCTGGCCACTATTAATCCTACAGCACATACAGTAGCATGCAATACAGGCCCCCATATTGCACCTAGGCAAAATAAAGATGCATACCTCCAGAACAGTAAGTTAATGTCTAGTTCATGTCTAGTTCATGTCTGTCCTGGATCCCATTCTGTAGATCGGCATCTTTATCAGTTATTATATCTAGCCAGGCCATATTTCAGACGGCTCATCTACCATTTTATCCTTTTGCATTACACAGATGCAGTCTCCTCCGGCCCTCTCCCCCGTGTGGCTGGGGCCTCAGGGTGGCCTCGGCCCTACTGGTGGCCCTGCTCTTTGTGGGGGACTTAGTCCTGGTGGCCCTCCTCCACCGGGGGGACATGTACCTGGACGTCCTGGCTGATGGATGTGCCGTTCTAGCCTGGCTGGTCCACTTTGGGGCCCTGCTTGTCCTCCAGAGGTCCATCCATAGAAGAACCAGGGGTCCCTCTATGTTACTACTGCTGGTGCTGTTGCCTATCCCTAACCTGGTGGTCATCCTGCTGGCTTACGCCCGGGATTCCACCTACCTGGACCTGGCGGAGCCCCTTAGAGTGGCCCGGCTGGTGCTCGCAGCCGCCCGGGGACTCCCTCTCCTGGTCTACCTCCTGGCCTTCGCTGCTCCCTGCGTTGGTGAATGGAGTTACACCTCCATGTCTGTCAATGATGCAGACAGCTCACTCCTCATCCCAGAGAGTTTCTACCAGGACACGGGAGAGATGGTGGCAGAGGATGGCAGTGGCTGCATCTCCCGTCTGCTGTACCTGTGGTTGAACCCTCTGCTGAGGCGTGGGCGGCGTGGGGAGCTGGAGAGGCCACGCGACGTCTATCTCCTTCCCCGGAGACTGCGCACCAGCGTAGTGCGCCGGCACTTCCTCCGCTGCTGGGAGGACTGCCAACAGCGGGCAGCAACACAGAGAGGGAACACTACACCCAGGCCTGCAAGCAGGAGCCTACAGAATGGAACATGGACTTCACCCCTCCAGGAGGAATTATCTGGCATAGCAGTGGAGGAGGTAGGACTGTTAAAAGTGTTGCACAAAGCCTTCGGGCTGCGGTACTACCTGCTTGGAGTACTGAAGCTAGCAGGCAACATGCTGGGCTTTGCAGGGCCCCTGCTCCTCAGCAGCCTGGTGACCTACATGGAGGAGAAGGAGGCCCCCATCAGCTGGGGGGCCTGGTGTGCCACGGGCCTCTTCTTCAGCACCTTATTCTCCGCCCTCATCCGGAACCTCTTTGTCTTTGAGGTCTCGAAGGTCTCACTATCGGCGCGCGCCGCCCTCGTCTCCTCCATCTACGGCAAAGCACTGCGGGTCAACAGCGGTGGCTTGGCGGCGCGGTTCACCCTGGGTGAGGTGGTCAACTTAATGAGCACGGACACGGACCGCGTGGTCAACTTCTTCAACAGTTTCCACGAGATGTGGAGTCTTCCCTTCCAGTTCTCTATTGCCCTCTACCTGCTCTACCTGCAGGTGGGCGTGGCCTTCCTAGGAGGACTGGGTGTGGCTCTGCTGCTGGTGCCGCTCAATAAGGTGCTGGCCTCGAAGATCATGGAGAATAACAAGCACATGCTCACACATAAGGATAGTCGTGTCAAGGTGAGAAATTCTCTATGGCTTTGGCTATCTTTGACTTTTATCTTAACACACCAACCATAGCAAACATCAATATGGACACTATGTTTATTGTTTAGAGTAGTACTATTAAGTAGTAATAAAGTAGTAATTGCATTATACAACTTCATACATACTATACGGGTTCTTGTGGACCTAATCCTACAGCATTTATATTAAAATACTTCAATATCAGATGTGAGATGTGAACTCATTCAATGTCGTCTGTCTGCCCTGTCCTTGCCTTCCAGCTAATGACAGAGGTCCTCTTTGGAATACGAGTCATCAAGTTCTACAACTGGGGGGCCTACTTTGCCCAGAAGATAGCAGATTGTCGGAGGCAAGAGCTGTCCCACCTCAAGGCCATTAAGTACCTGGATGCTCTGTGTGTGTACACCTGGGGAGCTCTACCCGTAGTCATATCTATCATCACCTTCGTCACATACGTGCTGCTCGGCCATGAGCTCACTGCAGCCAAGGTAGGCATGTTTCATTTTGTGAAACTAGAGCGCTTCGCTTTTAAATGTCAGCAAACTATTTTGCAATCGATCTGTTCCAATGTCCCCACTAGCATACCACCTTGTATGAAGTAATGTTTCGGATAGAACATTCCAAGTGGTGGCTACGCCAGAATGGACATTGGAAGAGACGTATTAACTGTTGAAAGACCTACTAGCTGATACCCAGGAACACAATGAGGATGTGGGTACATGAGACTAATTCGAATAGGGACACTTCCCCTCCTCCATTGCAGGTGTTCACCACTCTGGCTCTAGTGGGCATGCTGATTCTCCCCCTCAACAGCTTCCCCTGGGTCCTCAACGGCACCCTGGAGGCCAAGGTGTCCCTGGACCGCATCCAACGCTTCCTCAAGCTGCCCAACCAGGACCTCGATGCATACTTCAGTCATGGTAGGTGTGTGTGTGTGTGTGTGTGTGTGTGCGCGTGCGTGCGTGCGAGTGCGCAGCATAAATTAAGTACATTTTGCTTGTACATACATCATTAATTGTTATACATGATTAATACATGTTCAATAACTCTGTCTATGAAAGTGAGATATGCGATTATGTGTATGAATGTTTTTCATTTACTTTGTGGCTCCAACTTACAGTGGCCCCTGAGGACACCCAGGACACCATTGTGATGAGTCGGGGCACATTCTCGTGGCAGGGGCCTGAGGGGCCAGACCACCCCACAGATGGAGATACAGGCTCTGAGACTGAATCCACCAAAGGAAGTCTGCTGCTCCATAGCCTCAACCTCACCATCACTAAGGTGTGTGCCCTGCATCACAAACTATGTAACCTATACAGCGTGTAAATCATGGGGTCTACCATCGAATCACTGCAATGTTGTAATGCTTTTTTTCTTGTCTGTCAGGGATCCCTAGTTGTTGTGGTGGGAAAGGTGGGCTCTGGGAAGAGCTCGTTACTGGCAGCCATCACTGGAGAACTCAACAGGTAGTGCTCATCGCCTCATTTACTAAGTCTACAAAGCTCAAGTAAATTTGTTTTGTTTGTTTATTTCAGTGACCTTTTTCGATCTATCATTGATTTATTACTTCCCTCTGTAGGCGTGGAGGTGTTGTATACGTCCAGGGCAGGGAGGATGGTTTTGGTCTAGCCGCTCAGGAGCCGTGGATCCAGCATGCAACAGTTCGGGACAACATCCTATTTGGCAGAGACTACAATAGTTCCTTCTACCAGGCCGTGGTGGAGGCCTGTGCTCTCACAGACGACATCAATGTGAGACTCAGCATCTCTTTTTCTTTTTCACTCTCTTTATTTGTTTCTGTCTCTGCTTCAATCTCTCTTATCCTCACAGACAACCTCAATGCTAGCTTTCTCCCCCATTCCATTTTATTTTGGCCCAGTACAAGCTTTACTTGACAACCCCTAATATATTTGTGATATATCCAATGAATGCTATAAACACAAATTCCAAACTCGGTGCATATGAAAGTATTTGACTGAATTGTCTTGTTTGTCCAGATTCTGCCTAATGGGGACAGGACCGAGGTGGGAGAGAATGGAGTTAATCTGAGTGGAGGACAGAAAGCTCGCCTGGCCTTGGCCAGAGCTGTTTACATGGTAAGAGTCCTCACCAGATTCCATGGTAATACAACAGCCATCTAGAACAGTGAATCTCCAACTTGATTTAACAAGCAAGCTTTTACCAGGTTGGGAGTTTGGATAGCAGAAAACATTCAATGATTAGCTTTTTGTACTGAAGGTTTATCTCTCTTTGTCTTTATCTCTCTTGCTCACATCTGCATTACTCCCCCTCTCTCTTTTAAACACAAAAGGAGAAAGACATTTTCCTCCTGGACGATCCACTGGCAGCAGTAGACACTGACGTGGCCCATCACCTCATGGAGAGATGCATCATGGGAATCCTCAGGAGCAAGACCAGAATCCTTTGCACCCACCGCATAGAGTTTGTGGACAAAGCTGATGTGGTGATTCTCATGGACAATGGAACAATTATTAAAACTGGTAGTGAACTTGGGCCTTATGTTGATAATGGAATAATGAATTACTTTTCTGTGTTAACACATTTATATGTCTGAATAAACTAATTTGTTTTAAATAGGTACACCTGAAGAGGTCCTTCCTTTGGTAGAAGCAGTGCCCAAGAACCGGAAGAATGACAGTAATGCAAAGGAGAAAGGTAACAGTAGTCATTAATGTCTCTTAGCATTGTGTTTTGGGAATATATTGCTTGCGAAACAGTGCTAATATCAGTGATGCAGAGGAACGAGGCTCCATTTAATGACTTTCTACATCTTGAATTGAGTGGTGGACTATTGTATGAAAAAATTGCCAGTTGTTTTTATATGCATTCTGACTTGAATCAGATGTTATTGAGAGAGAGGAGGAGCAGGGTCCATCCAATGAGCTGTTTGCAGAGGTGGAGTCTTCACTCTCAGGGGAGGAGCAGAAGGCTGTGGGCGGGCTGGCCTGGAAGGTTTACCAAGCCTACTGGAGAGCGGTAGGAGGGGCTTTGGCTGTCTCCATCCTACTGTCCCTACTCCTCATGCAAGGTACAGTGACCACCTGGTGCCTTAATCACATCACACTTCTGTTGCCTTTGCAGGCTTCTGTATGTTTTGTACATTTTGCTGTCTTTGTCCCTCAGCCTCTAAGAATGTGTCTGACTGGTGGCTGTCCCACTGGATCTCTAACCTGAAGAACAATGGTTCCTCCCAGAGTGTTCTAATGCCTGCCTACAGCTCACCACATCTGCTGCTATTCTCTCCTGGAGGACTAATGTAAGTTAGAGGTTGTTACAACGTTAGGACTGATACCCTAGATAAGATTCCAATTACTCAGAATGTGCAGTGTGATTCCTCTTATATAATCCACTTACGACTCCACACTGCTTTAAGTCATACTTAGATACATTTATATACATATTTTAGATTGTGCAGTAAAAGGATAAGGTTTCATGGAGGTGTCAAGTCCCACAGACATCCATGATGCAGCACACACGCATTACAAGATTTATTAAGCAATTGCATATTAAAATGCATGTTTTCTCCCCTTATCTCCAGGCACCCGGTCAGTATTATGGAAACGACACCTTTCGCCAACATAAGCTCAGAGGTGAAGTTCTATCTGACGGTTTACGGTTCCATTGCGGGGGCTAACACGATCTTCACCGCCATCCGAGCCTTCCTCTTCGCCTATGGAGGCATCCGTGCAGCATCGGTTGTCCACAACAGACTACTGGACACAGTCCTCAAGGTGGGCTTTTTCTGTTAAGTTGACTCCTCGGGAAACTGGTTTAGTCATGGTCATGGTTTCAATCATGCAAAGGCAGTATTTTAAATTTGTAGCATAAATATGATTAATTTTGAAAACTTCTCAACTCATGCTGTGAGAGCAGTGGAGGCTGTTGATGGGAAGATGGCTCATAGTAATGGCTGGAATGGAGTCGATGGAATGATATCAAACACATCAAAGACGTGGTTTCCATGTGGTTGATACCACACCATTGACGCCATTCCAGCCATTATTATGAGCAGTCCTCCCTTCAGCAGCCTCCACTGTGTGAAAGTTGATGCTTTCAAATAATTTACAGTGTACTTGTTGTGTGTCCACACATTTCTAGTGTTGGGTACTGTTTGCAATTTTTTTTATATATATTATATATGGTATATATTAAATTATTATGCCTACTCTTTTGTACTTAAACAAAAATGCTTTATTGGATAGAGGAGAGACAGTGGGAAAGCTAGTTTTAGGCTGAAAAGGCTTTGGTCCCATGCTGCAGCGCTATATGTGATCGGGAGGCAGCGGTTTAGACGTGTTTGTAATGTTTACTATTTACATTGCCATGATAGAGTACAAACACACCTAACTACCCCTTACCCGCCTCTCTCTATATCAATCCAGGCTACAGTTACCTTCTTTGACACTACACCGCTGGGCCGCATCCTTAACCGCTTCTCCTCCGACCTGTACAGCGTGGACGACACTCTCCCTTTCTTCCTCAACATCCTGCTGGCTAACATCTTCGGCCTACTGGGCATGCTGATAGTGATGAGCTACGGTCTGCCCTGGGTCCTAGTGCCCCTGCTTCCCCTGGGCCTGCTTTACCACTGCACACAGCACTTCTACCGACACACATCCAGAGACCTAAAGCGTCTGTGCAGCCTCACCCTCTCGCCGGTGTATTCACATTTCTCTGAGACGCTGAGTGGCCTGGGTACCATCCGAGCAAGCTCCAGTGCCTCCAGGTGAGGACGGTAAAAGTTAGAATGAGGAATTGATATTTTAGGCCAACCTAGATCTGTGGTTGCCAACTTTGATTTGGCTAGTTGAATCAGGGGTGTTAGCGGTTAGTGCTGAGCTGGCACAAAAACCTGCTTCACCTGTACCTCTCTAGGACCAGTCCAAGGTCCAAGCCGAAACATGTTTTTTTGTGCTGGCTACTACTGTAATATTTGAAAATGTAAAAATAAGTTAATAGGATTTCAGTATAAATACACAGTTGTCTGCCTGCGGTTACAGCTGAAATATTGCTATCAATGCATGAATTAGGTTAACTTTGAGTGGAAGGAGGTTCATGTTCTCTGTCTGTTGTGGTTCCAGATTCGAGGAGGAGAATGAGCGGCGCCTGGAGCAGAACCAGCGCTGTCTGTTCCTTTGCAATGCCGCCATGCAGTGGCTGGACATCCGCCTGCAGATGATCGGCGTCATTGTGGTGACGGGCATCGGCGTGATCGCCATCATCCAGCACCAGTTCAAATCCATCGACCCAGGTGAGCAGCCAGCTAGCGTGTTAGCATGTGTCCCATAGTCAGGACAGACCTAGCACAACACAGGCCTTGACTCAGATTACACTGTTTATGTCTACTAGTTGTTGAGGCTGGTGTAGAGGAGAATTTAGAAATAGTATCAGTATATGTACACTGAGTGTACCAAACATTAAGAACACCTCTTTCCATGACATCGCCTGAACAGGTGAATCCAGGTGAAAGCTATGATCCCTTATTGATGTTACTTGTTAAATCAACTTCAATCAGTGTAGATGAAGGGGAGGAGACAGGTTAAAATATTTTTAAGCCTTGAGAAAATTGCGACATGGATTGTGTATGTGCCATTCAGAGGGTGAAAGGGTAAGACAAAATATTTTGTAGTAGGTGCCAGGCGCACAGTTTGTGTCAAGAACTGCAACACTGCTGGGTTTTTCCACGCGCAACAGTTTCCTGTGTATATCAAGAATGGTCCACCACCCAAAAGACATCCAGCCAACTTGACACAACTGTAGAAAGCATTGGTGTCAACATGGGTCAGCATCCCTGTGGAACACTTTTGACACCTTGTAGAGTCCATTCTCTGACGAATTGAGGCTGTTCTGAGGGCAATATTATTTTGTATTGAGTATACTCTAGACATGTCCTGTTTGCTGTGTCTAGGCCTTAATAATGACTGTTTGTCCTATGGGTGTTCTCCCTGCCAGGTCTGGTGGGTCTGTCCCTGTCCTATGCTCTGTCCATCACAGGCCTGCTGTCAAGCCTCATCTTCAGCTTCACCCAGACAGAGTTGCAGCTGGTGAGTGTGGAGCGCACCGAGGAGTACTCCACCACCCTGCCCACTGAGCCACAACACAGCAACCCACAGGTGAGGAGTCCTGTGAGGGCGTGTGTCTTATAGCATACCACTCAGCTGCACCTCATTGAAGAGGTTTCATAATTCATTTTTTCAATGTCAGAAGTGTACACCATTCTGTAGACCTTTAGAAGGTTATGTGGCAGGTTTTCAGTGGTTGTCTTTGAGGTGTTGGATAGATGTTATTTCTAAAATTACCAAATCTATTTGTTCAAGTTCTTTGGGTCTTTTAGCCTGGTCAGTTACTTTTTACTGAAGTGGCCACTAGAAAACAAGTACATTTGTTAAATGACTGAGGACCCATCTACTTCCGTCTTTACCATAGGTGCCTATCTCGTGGCCGGAGCAGGGTTGGGTGGAGTTCCGTGGGGCCGTGCTGTCCTACAGAGAGGGGCTGCCCAACGCCCTGGACGGGGTGAGCCTGGTGGTCCGGCCTGGGGAGAAGGTGGGGGTGGTGGGCCGGACAGGCTCAGGAAAGTCCACGCTGTTCCTGGCCCTCTTCCGCATGGTGGAGCTGAACCAGGGTCAGATCTTACTGGACGGAGTGGACACCAGACAGGTGGGACTGGCCCAGCTCAGGTGAGAGGATTAAGAGATGATGTTGATGAATATGGTGGTGATATGATGATAATGGATTTGAATGTTTTTTTTGTACTTTTCCAACTGCTAGACTCAACATTATTGTGTACTTGGATGGTGATCTGTGCATCTGTAATAAAAGCCCTTTATAGGTGACGACATTCATTGTGCACATCTGCATATTTTGAACTATAAGAAATCTGTGTTCCTTCATTCATTCATGAATCTAGAGTAGTTGACAGATCAATCTTTCACACTGTATTTGTGGCTCCCCCTGCAGGTCCAAATTGGCCATCATCCCCCAGGACCCTTTCCTGTTCAGCGGGACAGTGAGGGAGAACCTGGACCCATGTGGACGTCACCCTGACCCCCGGCTACTGGAGGTCCTGGAACACTGTCACCTCAGCCCTGTCATCAACCGCATCGGTGAGAAAGAGGGAGGGTGGGAGAGGATTGAGGACAATAGAGGAGGGAGATTGTGATGGAGATGAATGATGAAAAAGCATGCAAATGAAAGGGTCATATAGCGGATAAGAAATAGGAGGAGGAGTTGAATTAAACAGACAAACAGAATGAGAGACCAATGGAGAGGAGGGGTACCAAACATGGGTGAGAGTAAGCCGGTACATTCCGGTAACATGTCCCGACAAAATAATTAGTGGTGGAATGCCGTCCTGGTAAAACGTTGCCCATTGCAATAAGTAAAAGGAAATGCCAAGAAAACTATATGCAATGACACCATTATTTAACATTACCGCATGTCAGCTGCATGAAAATGAGCGAGTTTACTTAAAATTGGTCCACGTGCTGTGGTTCGAAGAGAACACAAAAATGTTGCGGAGATAAGTGACAGATGCGCACATACAGCATTGGATGCATCAATTCAGGCTACAAGAGTAGTGGGCCTAATGACAATCGCTGAATGTCATTACACTTTTAGTTTTTTTGTAACAGATTTGTCTTTCCATTCAGAAAATTGCGGGTGCACTGGATGCTGGAATTATTTTGTGAGTGGACAAACATGCGTGGGTAGCTAAAAGGAGTGCCTTTTGAAGTGATTGTTTCACAATCAAGTGAAAACTTCATGACTGGTTGTTTTTATGCCACATTAAAAGTTAATACATGATAAAAGTTATGACACGGCAATCATATGACATTAATAGCGATTCTATATGTAATATATCCATCTATGTCATTCTATGATTAGACTAGGGCTGTTAGTGACCATATTACCGCCACACCGGCAGTTACGAGTCATGACCGCAGTCAAATTCCGCGTGACCGTTTAGTCATGGTAACTAGGCTTCTCCAAGCTCTGATGCTGCTGATGGTCATTAGTAGCCTACCAAACTTGCTAACTGCTTGGTACTCAGCACTCTATTGGTCTTCTAATCACTCTGACAGCAATGTAAATGTAATCAGAAATCAAATAAAACACTTCATGAGCTCATGTTGCGCAACATTTCTATAGGATATGAAATTGTGAGAGAGAACAGTGTTTTGATGGCCTCTATTAAAAAGAGGAGGATCCCATCAGCTTTCTATAAGGTAGGCTTCCCTAATATTAAACACATTGCTTTGCTTTAAAACAGAAGTATAGCCTCCCTGGCTGGCATTAAAATTAATCACAGGAAAAGTTTCCTTTATTTGCTATTTAAGTGCATAGATTCAAGCAGACCACCATAGTCCCTGTGCCCAAGGAAGCGAAGGTAACCTGCCTAAAGGATTACCACCCCGTGGCACTCACGTCAGTAGCCATGAAGTGCTTTGAAAGGGTGGTCATGGTTCACATCGACAGCATCCTCCCGGACACCCTAGACCACATATGTCAGAGTCAAGGCCCGCGGGCCACATCCGGCCCGCGAGAAGGTTTTTTACGGCCCCTGGGATGATCTTGATTTGTTATTAGAACCGGCCCGCAGACCGCAGCAAGCCGGCAGCCCGCAGATCTTTTATACGCACCAATACTACATTTCCCACAATGCAACGGTGACGCACCGAGCAGTAGGCTGCTTCATTTCAATATTTATTGGCACAGCAGTTGTCAGCATCACAGTAAAATTAACTTTCAGATACCCATCAAAAATGGCAAAACGGAAGGTGGACACTGAGAACCGGGGTTTCAAACAAGGTGGGAGTCGGAGTATTTGTTCACGGAGGTAGCTGGAAAACCTGTGTGTCTTCTGTGTGGAGAAAGTGTGGCGGTACTGAAAGAGTATAATCTGAGACGACATTATGAAACGAAACACGCGGACAAAAACAAGAATATGGACATGGAACAAAGGCTACAAAAGGCAGAGGAATTAAAACGAGGCCTCAAATCTCGACAGGCTCTGTTCAAAAAAGCCAAATCACAAGGCCAGGCTGCTGTCAAGGCCAGTTTTATTTTGGCAGAAGAGATCGCTAAATCAGCCCGGCCATTTACGGAGGGGATTTCATCAAAAACTGCATGATTAAAGTTTGTGACGAAGTTTGCCCAGAAAAAGGCAACTCTTTTTAAATGTGAGTCTGAGCAGAAACACCATTGCCGAGAGAGTAGACCAGTTGTCCATCAATCTAAAAGAGCAGCTTGTGAAAAAGGGAAAAGATTTCATTGCATATTCCTTGGCTGTGGATGAGAGCACCGACATTTCTGACATTGCCCAGTTGTCAATTTTCATCCGCGGAGTGGACTCCAGCCTAAGCGTGACAGAGGAGTTTTTGGCTTTACGTCCTATGCATGGCACAACTACGGGGCATGATTTGTATGAAGAGGTGTCAAGATGTGTAAATGAGATGGAGCTGCCTTGGGAAAAACTCGTGGGTTTGACAACCGACGGAGCACCTGCGATGTGTGGACACAGGAGCGGACTGGTGGTGAAGATACGGGAAAAGATGCAAGAGGAAAACGCGACAGGTGAGCTGACAGCTTATCATTGTATCATACACCAGGAAGCGTTGTGCGGTAAAGCCTTGAAAATGGAGCATGTAATGAGCATCATCACGCACAGTTAACTTTATCAGAGCCAAAGGTTTGAATCACCGCCAGTTCAAGGCATTTCTGACGGAGTTAGAAACGGAGCATGGTGATTTGCCTTATCACACAGAGGTGCGATGGCTAAGCCAGGGAAAGGTGCTTCAAAGATGTTTCGAGCCGTGAGGAGATTTGTCTGTTCTTGGACAGCAAAGGGAAAGACACAACACAACTCCGAGACAAAATGTTTCTGTGTGAAATGGCTTTTCTGTGTGACATTACGAGTCATCTGAATGCAATGAACTTGCAGCTGCAGGGTCGGGATCGTGTCATCTCTGATATGTACAGTACAGTGAAGGCATTTAAAACCAAACTGACTGCTCTGCAGATGCGGAAAGAAAATTTGAGCCACTTTCCCAGCTGCCAGACCATGAAAAGAAGCTCTCTACCAGTGCGTTCCCGAGCGCACAGTTGGCTGATAAAATAGGTATGCTTGCCGCTGACTTTCGACGCCGATTTGCTGACTTTGAAGCACAAAAAGCAGGTTGGAACTGCTCGGTAACCCATTTGCTGTTGACGTGGAAAGCTCACCACCAAACCTCCAAATGGAGTTGATTGACCTCCAATGCAATGATGCACTGAGGGCAAAATATGCGGCGGTGGGTGCTGCGGAGTTCGCCCGTTTCCTCCCGACACAATGCCCCAGCTGCGCATCCAGGCTGCTCAAACGTTGTCTATGTTTGGCAGCACATACCTGTGTGAACAACTGTTTTCTTTGATGAACTTGAACAAAACATCACACAGAAGTCGACTTACTGCTGAACACCTCCACTCAATTCTGAGGATTTCCTCAGCTCAGAGCCTTACCCCGAACATTGATGAACTTGTGGAAAAGATGGGACACCACCAAGTATCACCCTCAACCTCAAACAAGTGAACATTACTGTGCAATCACATATTTAGAGTTTTTACTCAGTTCAAGTTTAAAAGTTAAAGTTTAATATTTGTTTTCACTGCATGTTACTTCTCCTTAAACAAAGTGTTGTTTTTGATTAATAGATTTTTGCACTTTATTTTATTGTATTTCAATCCAATTATATTTTAAAAATATTTCAGTTGAGTGGATGATAGAAAATTGCTATTATTGTTTTTTTCTTTGAAGTAAATTTAGCCCACTTTTGCTAAAATAGAAAATATAGGCTACTGATGGTGCCTTGAATACCGGTTTCTTTCATTTAATGTTCATGTTATGGGGATTTTTATATAAAGGAAATTTGTCTTTTGTGTCTGTTGAAAATTAAAGATTACTGACAGAGCCATAAGAAAATATTGCTTTATTTATCTGATCATATTGGAATATATTTGTTAGGTTTTCAGTAGGTTCAATTAGGTTCACTAGACTATATGCGTCATTTAAAAAATTTTCAATGAACATTCGAACAGTCCGGCCCTCGGCTTGTAGCTAAATTTTTTATTTGGCCCTCCGTCCATTTGACTTTGACACCCCTGCCCTAGACCCACTCCAATTCGCATACCGCCCCAACAGATCCACAGATGACGCAATCTCAATCGCACTCCACACTGACCTTTCTCACATGGACAAAAGGAACACCTATGTGAGAATACTGTTCATTGACTACAGCCCATTGTTCAACACCATAGTGTCCACGAAGCTCATCACTAAGCTAAGGACTCTGGGACTAAACACCTCCCTCTGCAACTGGATCCGGGACTTCCTGACGGGCCGCCCCCAGGTGGTAAGAGTAGGCAACAATATGTCTGCCACGCTGATCCTTAACACTGGGGCCCCTCAGGTGTGTGTACTTAGTCCCCTCCTGTATTCCCTGTTCACCCACGACTGTGTGGCCAAATACAACTCCAATACCATCAAGTTTTCTGATGACACAACAGTGATAGGCCTGATCACCAACAACGATGAGACGTCCTATATGGCGGTGGTCAGAGAACTGGCAGTGTGGTGCCAGGACAACAACCTCTCTCTCAATGTGAGCAAGACAAAGGAGCTGATCGTGGACTACAGGAAAAGGCGGCCCGAACAGGCCCCCATTAACATCGACGGGTCTGTAGTGGAGCGGGTCGAGAGTTTCTTGTTCCTTGGTGTCCACATCACCAACGAACTATCATGGTCCAAACATACCAAGACAGTCGTGAAGAGGGCACGACAAAACGTTTTCTCCCTCAGGAGACTGAAAATATTTTGCATGGGTCCCCAGATCCTCAAAAGGTTTTACAGCTGCACCATCGAGAGCATCCTGACCGGTTGCATCACCGCCTGGTATGGCAACTGCTTGGCATCTGACCGTAAGGCGCTACAGTAGGTAGTGCGAACGGCCCAGTACATTACTGGGGCCAAGCTTCCTGCCATCCAGGACCTATATAATTGGTGGTGTCAGAGGAAAGCCCATAGAATTGTCAGAATCTCCAGTCACCCAAGTTATAGACTGTTTTCTCTGCTACGGCAAGAGGTACTGTAGCGCCAAGTCTAGGACCAAAAGGCTCCTCAACAGCTTCTACCCCCAAGCCATAAGACTGCTGAACAATTCATGAAACTACCACCAGACAATTTACGTTAACCCCCCCCTCCATTTGTTTGCCTCAACTAGCCTGACCCCCAGCACACTGACTCGGTAACCGGTGCCCCCTGTATATAGCCTCGTTATGTTATTCTTATTGTGTTACTTTTCATTATTACTTTTTATTTTAGTCTACTTGATAAATATTTTATTCTTCTTGAACTGCACTGTTGGTTAAGGGCTTGTAAGTAAGCATTTCACAGTTAAGTCTACACTTGTTGTATTCTGCGCATGTGACAAAGTTTGATTTGATTTGAGAATAGTCTAATGGGTGACATGATTAGCCTATCACTTGTGAATGATATATTATCAATTGTGAATGATGCCGCTTGTGTGCATTAAGGCAGGAAACACCTAATGTAGCCAAGCCCATAGGCCTATATGTTTTTGATAAGGTTTGAATCACAACTAAAGTGGCCAAATAACTTCTTAAAATTAAACACGTTAATCTGCTTAATGACCGGTGTAGAGCGTAACGTGCATACATAGGTAGCACACGAGTTTCAAATTTGGGGCAAATAATTTTCACCATAAAAATACACCTTTATAATAAAGAATTGCATGCATAATCACATTTATGCTCACTTTTGCGAATTGTGTTTTCCTGCTAATTGATTGCATTTTGGAACATTTGTGCTTATAATGTGAAGAAATAGCCCAATGTTTATCAACATTTTAAGCTACATGTTCTGATCTGTAGTCAATGATCAGCCTCATTGCTTTTAAAAGTTTTTTTTATTTGTAATAAATATGCTAAAACCCTGTTTTCACTTTGTCAATGTGTGTAGATTTGAGGAACAAAATTAATTTAATCCATTTTAGAATAAGGCTGTAACATAACAAAATGTGGAAAAAGTGAAGGGGTCTGAATACTTTACGAATGCACTGTATATTCAGACCAAGCGCACAACTGCCACTGGCCGTAAAAAGGCATTGTTTTTTTAAGGGGGCATTACAGCCACACTAGGGAGATGCCACCAGGAAATTTGAGGCATTATCAAGTGCTTGTCAAATTGTGAATGAGAGACTGATGAAGTGTGTGCAGCCTGTGCAAGCAACAAAGCAGAACTCATGCCTTTCATGCAACTTTTTTCAAATCTTCCTTACTCGCATCTTGCAGCCTTAGATTGTATTACAAATCAAAACATATAGCCCAAAGTTTGTATCACAACTAAAGTTTTGTATTTCTTTGTTAACCCCTCAACAGAGAATAGTGCACTGCCTCAGAAATTGTTTGGTGAAAGCATCCTTTATTTTATTCAGCTATAGTTGAAGTCAGAAGTTTACATACACCTTAGCCAAATACAGTGAGGGGAAAAAGTATTTGATCCCCTGCTGATTTTGTACTTTTGTCCACTGACAAAGAAATGATCAGTCTATAATTTTAATGGTAGGTTTATTTGAACAGTGAGAGACAGAATAACAACAACAAAAAATCCAGAAAAACACATGTCACAAATGTTATAAATTGATTTGCATTTTAATGAGGGAAATAAGTATTTGACCCCCTCTCAATCAGAGATTTCTGGCTCCCAGGTGTCTTTAATACAGATAACGAGCTGAGATTAGGAGCACACTCTTAAAGGGAGTGCTCCTAATCTCAGTTTGTTACCTGTATAAAAGACACCTGTCCACAGAAGCAATCAATCAATCAGATTCCAAACTCTCCACCATGGCCAAGACCAAAGAGCTCCCCTGCTCAAGAAAGCACATATACAGTGGGGCAAACAATTATTTAGTCAGCCACCAATTGTGCAAGTTCTCCCACTTAAAAAGATGAGAGGCCTGTAATTTATCATAGGTACACTTCAACTATGACAGACAAAATGAGAAGGAAAAATCCAGAAGATCACATTGTAGGATTTTAAATTTATTTATTTGCAAATTATGGTGGAAAATAAGTATTTGGTCAATAACAAAAGTTTCTCAATACTCAATCTCACGATACATGGCCCCATTCATTCTTTCCTTTACACGGATCAGTCGTCCTGGTCCCTTTGCAGAAAAACAGCCCCAAAGCATGATGTTTCCACCCCCATGCTTCACAGTAGGTATGGTGTACTTTGGATGCAACTCAGCATTCTTTGTCCTCCAAACACGACGAGTTGAGTTTTTACCAAAAAGTTATATTTTGGTTTCATCTGACCATATGACATTGAGAGAATCTTCTTCTGGATCATCCAAATGTTCTCTAGCAAACTTCAGACGGGCCTGGACATGTGCTGGCTTAAGCAGGGGGACACATCTGGTACTACAGGATTTGAGTCCCTGGTAGCGTAGTGTGTTACTGATGGTAGGCTTTGTTACTTTGGTCCCAGCTCTCTGCAGGTCATTCACTAGGTCCCCTGTGTGGTTCTGGGATTTTTGCTCACCGTTCTTGTGATCATTTTGACCCCACGGGGTGAGATCTTGCTTGGAGCCCCAGATCGAGGGAGATTATCAGTGGTCTTGTATGTCTTCCATTTCGTAATAATTGCTCCCACAGTTGATTTCTTCAAACCAAGCTGCTTACCTATTGCAGATTCAGTCTTCCCAGCTTGGTGCAGGTCTACAATTTTGTTTCTGGTGTCCTTTGACAGCTCTTTGGTCTTGGCCATAGTGGAGTTTGGAGTGTGACTGTTTCAAGTTGTGGACAGGTGTCTTTTATACTGATAACAAGTTCAAACAGGTGCCATTAAAACAGGTAACGAGTGGAGGACAGAGGAGCCTCTTAAAGAAGTTGTTACAGGTCTGTGAGAGCCAGAAATCTTGCTTGTTTGTAGGTGACCAAATAGTTATTTTCCACCATAATTTGCAAATTAATGAATTAAAAATCCTACAATGTGATTTTCTGGATTTTTTTTCTCATTTTGTCTGTCATAGTTGAAGTGTACCTATGATGAAAATGACAGGCCTCTCATCTTTTTAAGTGGGAGAACTTGCACAATTGGTGGCTGACTAAATACTTTTTTTGCCCCGCTGTACATGCCCGTCTGAAGTTTGCCAATGAATATCTGAATGATTCAGAGGACAACTGGGTGAAAGTGTTGTGGTCAGATGAGACCAAAATAGAGCTCTTTGGCATCAACTCAACTCGCTGTGTTTGGAGGAGGAGGAATGCTGCCTATGACCCCAAGAACACCATCCCCACCATTAAACATGGAAGTGGAAACTTTATGCTTTGGGGGTGTTTTTCTGCTAAGGGGACAGGACAACTTCACCGCATCAAAGGGACAGTGGATGGGGCCATGTATCATCAAATCTTGGGTGAGAACCTCCTTCCCTCAGCCAGGGCATTGAAAATGGGTCGTGAATGGGTATTCCAGCATGACAATGACCCAAAATACACGGCCAAGGCAACAAAGGCGTGGCTCAAGAAGAAGCACATTAATCTCCTGGAGTGGCCTAGCCAGTCTCCAGACCGTAATCCCATAGAAAGTCTGTGGAGGGAGCTGAAGGTTCGAGTTGCCAAACGTCAGCCTCAAAACCTTAATGACTTGGAGAAGATCTGCAAAGAGGAGTGGGACAAATTCCCTCCTGAGATGTGTGCAAACCTGGTGGCCAACTACAAGAAACGTCTGACCTCTGATTGCCAACAAGTGTTTTGCCACCAAGTACTAAGTCATGTTTTGCAGAGGGGTCAAATACTTATTTCCCTCATTAAAAGGCAAATCAATTTATAACATTTTTGACATGCGTTTTTCTGGATGTATTTGTTATTCTGTTCAAATAAACCTACCATTAAAATTATAGACGGATCATTTCTTTGTCAGTGGGCAAACGTACAAAATAAGCAGGGGATCAAATACTTTTTTCCCTCACTGTACATTTAAACTTCACAATTACTGACATTTAAATCCAATTAAAAGCTCCCTATCTTAGGTCAGTTAGGATCACCACTTTATTTTAAGAATGTGAACTGTCAGAATAATAATAGTGATTTATTTCAGATTTGATTTCTTTCATCACATTCCCAGTGGGTCAGAAGTTTACTTGCATTCAATTAGTATTAGGTAGCATTGCCTTTTAAATTGTTTAACTTGGGTCAAACGTTTCGGGTAGCCTTCCACAAGCTTCCCACAATATGTTGGGTAAATTGTGTCCCATTCCTCCTGACAGAGCTGGTGTAACTGAGTCAGGTTTGTTGGCCTCCTTGCTCGCATATACTTTTTCAGTTCTGCCCACACATTTTCTAAAGGATTGAGGTCAGGGCTTTGTGATGGCCACTCCAATACCTTGACTTTGTTGTCCTTAATCCATTTTCCACAAATTTGGAAGTATGCTTGGTCATTGTCCATTTGGAAGACTCATTTGCAAACAAGCTTTAACTTCCTGACTGATGTCTTGAGATGTTTCTTCAATATATCCACATAATTTTCCGTCCTCATGATGCCATCTATTTTGTGAAGTGCACCAATCCCTCCTGCAGCAAAGCACCCCCACAACATGATGCTGCCACCCCCGTGTGCCACGGTTGGGATGGTGTTCTTCGGCTTGCAAGCCTCCCCCTTTTTCCTCCAAACATAACAATGGTCATTATGGCCAAACAGTTCTATTTTTGTTTCATCAGACCAGAGGACATTTCTCCAAAAAGCACAATCTTGTTTCCCATGTGCAGTTACAAACCGTAGTCTGGCTTTTGTATGGCGGTTTTGGAGGAGTGACTTCTTCCTTGCTGAGCGGCCTTTCAGGTTATGTTTTACTGTGGACTCGTTTTACTGTGGATAAAGATACTTTTGTAACTCTTTCCTCCAGCATCTTCACAGGGTCCTTTGATGTTCTTCTGGGATTGATTTGCACTTTTCGCACCAAAGTACGTTCATCTCTAGGAGACAGAATGCGTCTCCTTCCTGAGCGGTATGAGGACTGCAAGGTCCCGTGGTGTTTATACTTGCGTGATATTGTTTGTACAGATGAACGTGGTACCGTCAGGCGTTTGGAAATTGCTCCAAGGATGAACCAGACTTGTGGAGGTCTACAATTATTTTTCTCAGAGCTTGGCTGACTTCTTTTGATTTTCCCATTATGTCAAGCAAAGAGGCAGTGAGTTGGAAGGTAGGCCTTGAAATACATCCACAGGTACACCTCCAATTGACTCAAATAATGTCAATTAGCCTATCAGAAGCTTCTAAAGCCATGACATCATTTTCTGGAATTTTCCAAGCTGTTTAAAGGCACAGTCAATTTAGTGTTTGTAAACTTCTGACACACTGGAATTGTGATACAGTGAAATAATCTGTCTGTTAACAATTGTTGGACAAATTACTTGTGTCATGCACAAAGTAGATGTTGTAACCGTCTTGCCAAACCTATAGTTTGTTAACAAGAAATTTGTGGAGTGGTGGAAAAACAAGTTTTAATGACTCCAACCTAAGTGTATGTAAACTTCTGACTTCAACTGTATGTATTCTTTTTGAATTGTATTCTTCACACTATAAAATAATGCCACTGAATTCTAAGCAAATCTTGTCTGCTAATTGAAATCGTGTCGCCCACAGCCATGTGGCAAAGCCAGATCAGGGCCTAACATAACGAAAACTCAGAATATGCGTTTCTGTTCTTCTGAAATAGACTGCATTTTCTTCATATCATGTTTCTTTAGACCTGTCTAAAATAAATAATGGATTTATTGTGATGGTGTAGGTTATATTACATAGGGTTATTAGACTTTTTAAAATGTACTTGCAAAGTCTGCATCAGTGTGGAAGCCAGGAGATGCCAAATGTGTTTGTTAATTAACGGTCAATTACCGTGAGACCGGCAGTTATTTGCTTTACAATCACAAAATGTCATGACCGCCACAGCCCTAGATTATACCCATTTAAAAAAACATAGCATGTCTAGTACCTGTAAGACATTAATTCTACTTTCACGTTTGGTATCAAACCAAGTGAGAGTGAAAGAACAAGGAAGAGAGTGAAGGTAGTAATTAGTTCATGTTTCTGTCTGTAAGAGTTCGGTCAGGTGTCCTCACTAACATCTGTATCTTAGGTGGTCTTGGTGCTGAGGTGGGAGAGCGGGGCAAGTCTCTCTCTTTGGGACAGAGACAGCTGCTGTGTCTGGCCAGGGCTCTGCTGACTGAAGCTAATGTAAGAACCATCCCACACCATCTATCCATATTGATTACTATCATGGCTTTGAATTCATCCATCCATACCAAGTACTATCATGGCTTTGAATTCAACCATCCATATCAATTACTAGACAATCAGCTGGGCTAGACAATCTGGACACTCTATTCCTAAAATTATCTGCCGCCATTGTTGCAACCCCTATTACTAGTCTGTTCAACCTCTCTTTTTGTATCGTCAGAGATTCCTAAAGATTGGAAAGCTGCCGTGGTCATCCCCCTCTTCAAAGGGGGGTGACACTCTAGACCCAAACTGTTACAGACCTATATCCATCCTGCCCTGCCTTTCCAAATTCTTTGAAAACCAAGTTAACAAATAGATCACTGACCATTTTGAATCCCACAGTACCTTCTCCACTGTGCAATCCGGTTTCCGAGCTGGTCATGGGTGCACCTCAGCCACGCTCAAGGTACTAAACGATATCATAACTGACATCGATAAAAGACAGTACTGTGCAGCCGTCTTCATCGACCTGGCCAAGGCTTTCGACTCTGTCAATCACCGTATTCTTATTGGCAGATTCAACGGCCTTGGTTTCTCAAATGACTGCCTCGCCTGGTTCACCAACTACTTCTCAGATAGAGTTCAGTGTGTCAAATCGGAGGGCCTGTTGTCCGGATCTCTGGCAGTCTCTATGGGGGTACCACAGGATTCAATTATCGGGCCAACTCTTTTCACTGTATATATCAATGATGTTGCTCTTGCTGCGGGTGATTCCTTGATCCACCTCTACGCAGACGACACCATTCTGTATACATCTGGCCCTTCATTGGACACTGTGTCAACAAACCTCCAAACGAGCTTCAATGCCAGACCCACTGGCTCCAGGTCCTCTATAAGTCTTTGCTAGGTAAAGCTCCGCCTTATCTTAGCTCACTGGTCACCATAACAACACCCACCCACCCAGAGCACGCGCTCCAGCAGGTATCTCACTGGTCATCCCCAAAGCCAGCACTTCCTTTGGCCGCCTTTCCTTCCAGGTCTCTGCTGCCAATGACTGGAACGAATTACAAAAATTGCTGAAGTTGGAGACTTCTCCCTCACTAACTTGAAGCATCAGCTATCTGAGCAGCTCACTGATCGCTGCAGCTGTACACAGCCCATCTGTAAATGGCCCATCCAACTACCTCCCTCATCCCCATATTGTTTTTATTTACATTTTTTGCTCTTTTGCACACCAGTATTTCTACTTGCACATCTATCACTCCAGTGTTAATTTGCTAAAATGTAATTACTTCGCTACTATGGCCTATTTATTGCCTTTTTCTATTGTTATTGACTGTACTTTTGTTTATTCCATGTGTAACTCTGTGTTGTTTTTTGTCGCACTGCTTTGCTTTATCTTGGCCAGGTCGCAGTTGTAAATGAGAACTTGTTCTCAGCTGGCCTACCTCGTTATATAAAAGTGAAATAAAAAAAACATGGCTTTATTTCTCAACCATTGTTTCCTCTCTATAGATACTGTGTATTGACGAAGCTACAGCCAGTGTTGACCAAAAGACTGACAAACTGCTACAACAGACAATCAGAGAGACATTTCAAGACAAGACAGTCCTCACCATTGCCCATAGGTAAATTACTCGAAGAACACAACTTTACATAATAATCTTAAGTGCTTTAGTAGACATTTTAAACCGAATTATACATAATTTAAGTTTTCATGGTACATTTTATAACGTAATTTGACACCTTGATTTTCTCTGTCAACAGGATCAACACCATCTTGGACTCCGACAGGGTGCTGGTGATGCATTCTGGGAAGGTGGTGGAGTTTGACACCCCTGCTGATCTGTGCCAAAGAGATGACTCTATTTTCTGCAAGCTGGTTGGTGGGAGGGGAGAGTAAGAAGAGAAGCTATCAGAGGACTAAAGACAATGGGAAATGTCAATGGGGATCTCTCTCTCTCTGTTTCCTCACACGAGACCAGTGGGGGTCGGACTCGGTGGACCAACCAGCCACCAGTTCAATGGAGGTGGTAGAAGTTGGCCCTATAATAATTACTGGTCCAGGGTCATAATTGATTTTTTTCATCCCCATAATCGTTAAGGTTAGGATTTAGTGTAGGGTGATCTGAACCTAGATCTGTGGTTAAGGGCTGAGACTTCTGCCTTGAGGCCCACTGACTGACATTTGACCTCTGAGAGCAAGGTCTGAATAGTCCAACCCAAGTGAGATTATTATTTAACTACATTTTAGGAAGCCGGGTTCATTTTCTAACCTGGGCATTGTGTAATTTCTCTGCTTTTTATTCAGGAAACACGTTAATGTGGTACAAAGAACTGATGTGTCAGTAGCACAGAAGGAATGAAGGAACATAGAATAAGTACTGTAATTGCTTTTGTGTTGAAGGGAGTAATTTATAGAGCTATAATGGATTTATTTTGACTGAAAAGTTTTCTTCCTAGAGTAAGTCAGTCATTCACATTTCAGCATCGTCATTCATTTATGAATGTCTGAGATTCCTCTTGCACCTGGTCTGTTGGCAGTATGACCTTTATAGCTAGACAGAGTGCACAATAATGGACATTCTTCACATAGATAAAATGCATGTTTACACACTGTTTGCTCTATGGACGTGTTGCAGACGAATAGACTGAGATAAATAGACATTTTAAAGTTACTCTTTTTCTATTTGTTTACCATTCACACAGAGAATATTTGTTTGGAAGTTTCTCACAATATTGTTACATCTGATTTCAAGCCATTCTGTAGTAGAACTACTGTATATCAGTCATTTGAGAATGTTTCTGTTTTGTAATACACTGTAAGAGAGAACATCTCAGGGAGAATCGCCTTTACATACAGCGTTTTCACTTGAGGTCAGTACTCTCATATACAGTAATATGAAGGTGTAACATGTTCAAAATTAAATGGCTCTACTGGTTTTACACGTCTTGTCACTGTTATTTATTGAGTTTGCTTGAAGTTCATTATGATAATCGTCATAATTAGTCATTAGTTATATTTCTGTTTTACACATCCCATGTTATTGTTTTGTTGAGTTTGGGTTGATCAGAATGTCAGTACGATTACATAATTGTCATTAACGATAATTGGAAGGAGGAGGAGCCCCACCTTAAAGGTATGGTTACATACCGGTAGTAAGAATGTTATGTCTCATAAATCAGTTCTATTCAAGTGTTTATCTCTCAATCATGCCACACCATTGTTGTGCCTTATAATTACCATGAGTCATGAATGAACGCCTAGCTGCCCCTCCCTTGAAACAGGACAACTCTTTGGCACACCTCTGCATTGTTGTTATATCAACAGACAAATATTTTTTTCCACCTGTCTTGGTGTGTTGATGGAGATAAACAGAGCACTCTCCATCTCACAGTTCCAGTCTTGAGAGGCCAGTTTTCCGTGATCACCCTGCCTACCTGGACTGGAGAATGTGTGTGACAGTTTGTGGCTGGGAAGGGATGCCGAAGATGGAACCAGTTTGTCTGCTTTGGGGAGGGTATGTTTTCGCCGACTGAGGCACGGGGAAGGTATGCTGAAGGTGGAACCAGTTTTTCTGCTTTGGGGAGGGTATGCTTTCGCTGAGTGAGGCACAGGGTAGGCACTCCTACAGGAGTACGGAACACCATGGACTGCTAACACTCAACTTTCTCACATCGGTGGTAAAACTCCTAGGGGCTGAGTAACTACAAACTGCATGGTCAAAACAACCCAATGGAGCCTAAGGTAAGACTTTGATTGTCAATTTACATTTAGAAACTTTTTCTGAAGTACTCCATCCAGACTATATGGTGCCAGGTTCTATTGCTAGTGTTTACAAAGTCCACAATGATGTCATTGTAAGGGTCACTTGTACAACTGAATGCATCTTCTGCATTTAACCCAACCCCTCTGAATCAGGGAGGGGCAGGGGGCTGCCATAATTGACATCCACAGCACCCGGGGAACAGTGGGTTAACAGCCTTGCTCAGTGGCAGAACAACAGATGTTTACCTTGTCAGCTCGGGGATTTGATCCAGCAAACTTTAAATTACAACCATTCTCCAACACTCTTGTCAGCTCAGGGATTCAATCCAGCAACCTTTTGGTTACTGGCCCAATGCTCTATGTCAAGTTTGCAACAGTATGTGCAGGTTTGTAATGCAAATGTCTACAGTAACTATTGGCATGGCATAGATGATGTTTAAAAAATAATAATAATAAAATTGTTTTTTTATTGAATATTCGAAACACACAATATACTTGCAGTGAAGCCGCTCAACAACTACATCATACCAGTCATCCAACAGACTCCCATTCAGAGCAACACACAGAAGCATCCAGGGTCAATGCACTGCTCAAGGGCATGTTGACCGATCTACCACCAGGCCAAAAAACGTGAACCGAACCCTCCAAGATCCCCCCACAGTTCCCCATAGCTGTCCATCAACCATTTGAGACCCCTCCCACAGTCCCCCCAGGAATAAAAATAAACATACAATTAATTCCATTCCCTACCCCCAAGAACCACCCCCATTGCACCAACAACCAAGAGAATGAACTAAATATTTTTTTAAAGGAAAAGACAGAAGAAAACAGCAAACAACAATGCAAATAATAATAATAATAATACATTGCAAACCAGGGACATCAAGGACAACTAAAGTCATATCAGCAATACCAACGATATGTTTCTGTGCATGTCTGGCACTATTACATGTATGTGGGTGTTCTTGTATGTGTTTATTTGAATGAGAGTCTGTGTATATGCATGTGTACAAACACCTGCACGGCATCAGCCCCAGGCAAACCGGCATTAGTTGTAAAAACACTGTCACTTATTGTCATTCAAATGTACTTTTTATTATGTTTCATTTAGACTTAAAAAAACATTTACTTTTATCTTTGACCATCATTCTATCTCCCACACAGCAACTCCACTCCCACTTGACTTCAATTCCACATATCAACCCTCAGCGTCCCTCAGCCCATCCCATCTATCTCTGCTGGCCACCCACAATGAGTTGCTACACAAAACATATCTTTCAACTATGCAGTGATGTTTAACGTACAATTTCAATCAATCTAATTGAATAGAATCCACAGATTGCGAGTTGAAGATAAATACTTTTACTAAGAGTACTAGTATATTAGTAATTGACTGACCCGGTCTGTCCAGATCTCCTAACAGTACTATTTATAGGGTCAATTTTAGATCAATGCTATGCATTTTCAGCCATTCCTGAACCTGAGACCAGAAACAGGCTACCTGAGGGCAATACCAAAATAAATGGTCTATTGATTCTGTATCCTCACAACAAAATCTGCAGAGCTTCGATGATTTCATGCCCCAAATATTCAACATTTTGTTGGTGGCAAGAATTCTATATAATAATTTTAGCTGAAAAGCACAAAGTCTTGAATCTTGAGTTGTTTTATATATCAACTCATACCATGGAATCGGTACATCAAAAATCTCTTCCCACCTATTTTGCAATCGGTATGGCACAGTTGTCAACATCCTGGTCCTCAAATGAAACTGGTATACTTTCCTATTTATGCTATTTTTATTCCTCTGTCAGTTTTGATCCTTTATATTGGGGAGACAGACCAGTTCCCGACCTCCTCCCGCTGCCACCCGCCTCCTCCATTTTTGGGGTAATGCTGTAATCCATTGTTTGTACTCTTGGATTGAACAGACCTTTCCGTGCAATTCTGATTTTATAAGAGAATTACCGAAATTGAAAAAATCCAGGCATTTATAAATAAAATCCAGTCTTACTTTGAAAAATGCCTTTTCAAAATCCTCTATAAATACCACTCCTGGCTTCTTATGTGTTTCATGATGTTCTATTATTTCTAATAGTTGTCGTTTATTATCTACAATGTATCGTCTATGTAAAAAACCTGTCTGATCAGGATGAACAATACCTGATAAAACCCTTAATTCTATGCATTTTGCTAGTATTTTTGCATCACAACATTGAAGTGTAAGGTGCCTCCAGTTCTTTAGATAAACTGGGTCTTTATATTTGCCATCTGGGTCCTGTTTTAATAATAGAGAAATCAGACCTTCCTGCTGAGTACCTGACAGACTACCATTTCTATAGGAGTAGTTAAAACAATCTAACAATGGAGCTTTAAATATATAAACAAATATTTGATATACCTCTACCGGTATGCCATCAAGCCCTGGGGTTTAATAGCCTCAAAAAGTTATTCCTCTGTAATTTGGCTTTAGCACTGATCTTTCTGTACATTTGTTAATTTTCTATTTTTTATATTATTTAAAAAGGATTCCTTACCATAATCTTCATTCAGTGGGAAAGGATGAGACGGAAAAGAGAACATCTGCCTAAAATAATTTGCTTCCTCTTTTAAAATATAATTCGAAGTCGTTGCCTCTCCTTGTTCGGGCGGTGCTCGGCGTTCTACGTCACCGGTCTTCTAGCCATCATTGATCCATTTTTCATTTTCCATTGGTTTTGTCTTGTCTTCCCACAAACTGTTTTCAATCCCATTCATTACTTGTTGTGTATTTAACCCTCTGTTTCCCCTCATGTCTTTGTCAGAGATAGTTTTATTGTCAGTGTTGTTTATTGTTGTGTTGGTGCGCGACGGGTCCTCGTACCCATGTTTGTTCATGTCTGTACTTTTAGTGTTATGGAGCATGTTCCGTGGACAGCTATTAAATGACTCCATTTTACACTCCATTTTGACTCTCCTGCGCCTCACTTCCCTGCCACCTATACACACGACGCTGACAATGACTCAGTCTTCAGTAATGAGTTTCTGCAAATTATTTTTGTTAACGATTCAGGAAGAACTTTATGCATTTTTCTCCATATTCCATCCAGTTTGCTTTATTTTTGTAATAAATTACATTAGATTGTTCTTGAATAAGTTCCTCAAGTTCTTTTTGATTTTCCTCTAACTTATTTTGCATCTCTGTAGTATAGTTTTTATTGCTATCTACCTGTACTATTAGTTCATGGATTTCCCTTGTTAGTAGTCTCTTTCGACAGAAACAGCTTTTTTATTATTGATGAATATTGAATTGAATGACCCCTTAAGGTACAATTAAAGGTATCCCAAACAATAAGGGGATTTGCTGAACCTACCTCCCTACTGGAAAAATTCAGTTATAACTTATTTTGTCTTAGTTAAAAATAAGTTGTTCTCCAGTAAACTTAGATTAAATTTCCAATACCCCCGTCCATGTGGAAAATCTACAAGAGTTATGTGAATGCCAATTAGATGATGATCCGATCGCATTCTGTCTCCTATTAAAACTTTTTTAACCTTTGATGCAAGAGAGAAAGAGACAAGAAAGTAGTCAAGATGACTAGCTTGATTAAATCTCATCCATGAATATCTCTCTAGGTCAGGGTTTTTTAGTCTCCAAATTAGAGGTCGACCGATTATGATTTTTCAATGCCGATACCGATTATTGGAGGACCAAAAAAGTCGATGCCGATTAATCGGTCAATTTTTTATTTGTAATAATGACAATTACAACAATACTGAATTAACAATTATTTTAACTGAATATAAAACATAAATAAAACCAATTTAGCCTCAAATAAATAATGAAACATGTTCAATTTGGTTTAAATAATGCAAAAACAAAGTGTTGGAGAAGAAAGTAATATGTGCCATGTAAAAATGTGTGCCATGTAAAAATGTGTGCCATGTAAAATATGTGCTTTGTAAAAAATGTTTTAGATTGAAAAACACATCCCAGCATTTCCATAGCAATTGACGTTTCACATGATCATGAAAGAGACCTTGCACTACTTAGAGACAGATCCACTACAGTACAAATGTATTCCGTACAATATGTTATTATTCCCTAATGCCCCTATTCTGATATCTTCCCCTTGCTTGTTGTAAACATATATAAACTTGTAGACAAATACATAAATAAGATAGACAAACAATAAACACATGAAATTATAAAACAGTTCTTGACAATAGAGAGAGAAGGGAAGGAGAAAAAGAGAGAGTGAGAGAAGAGAGCGAGATCAGGTGTGTGTGTGTGTGTGTATAAGTCTGTATGTGTAAGCAAGCATGTAATTGAGTACGTGTGTGTTCATATCCACTTCATAATGTTCAGATATTTTTACACTTCTTTTTTTTCGTAACCTGAAGTCCCTGTAGAATTTAGTACAGCCACAGTGTTATGGATGATGTTTTAATATGCTGATCCGAAACATTTTATACCTGAAAAAATATATTAAGGATGCATATAGAGTAGGATAAATCATACATTTAGAAGAGACACTCTGAAATGGCATATTTTTGTACAGTAGTATGTACAGTACAGTACATACAGTACATACTACATTAAAAGTTAAATATTCACAAGCATACAGTTTGTCTTGAGTGAATAGAGAGCTCATCAAATACAACCTTAGACTTGGAGAAAATCTCAGTCAGCCTCTAATCTCTTACAACTCTGCACAATGTGAAGGAAAGTCAAATAATAGGAATTATTGAACATAGTAAATGTCAATAAATTGCCATGTTTGCAGCTGTCAGCTTACTGTCAGTCCACTCAGTCCACTCAGTCCACTCTTTGAGGGCATATACAGATAACTGCCAAAATAAAGGAAACACCAACATAAGTGTAAAAGCTTCAATGCACCTTGGCATAGATTCTACAAGTGTCTGGAACTCTGTTGGAAGGATGCGACACCAGTTTTCCACAGGAAATTCCCTAATTTTGTGTTTTGTTGATGTTGGTGTAAAATACTGTTTCAGGTGCCACTCCATGGCATTAGGTTTACATTGTTTTCATGCTCATCAAACCATTCAGTGACCACTCATGCCCTGTGGATGGGGGCTTTAGCCATGGTAGCCAAATGATGGCCAAATTAATGGCCTGCCCAGCATACTTTACCAATATATCTTGTATCCTTTATTTATTCAAGAGTTTCCATTATCTTTGGCAGTTACCTGTAGTTATTGTTACCTGTAGTTATTCATTCTCTGCTCCTGAATGAAAGTTATTCCATTCAAAACATTATGGCTGACTTAAAAGCAATAGGGGAATATCGAAACACATAGTTTAAGTCTGAGTGATTCATATTTGTACATATTCATGTTTTGGGTGTACAGTATTTGATGATGAAGTTAATGATGATGATGATGATTATGATAAATGTGCAACACATTATTGTTCATAGAGCAGCAGTCTCACGCTGCCATGGCAAGCTTTTTATAATAGAAACTGTTGGGTGTGGTCATTTCTGAGTTTACTTTTAAAAAGTAAACACCCGACTATTGTGCGCTGTATATATATATATATATATCTATATCACTGGAAAAACTTGTTCCTGTTGTTCACTCCATGTCCCAAGGCCATACCTCAAATACCTCAAATGGACAGCTACCTGGGTGTCAACCATCTGCCAACTTGCATATGTAAACAGGTTATCAATCCCCCATAGCTCCCCTTTAGTTATGGTTTCAGCTGATTTAGTGTTTTATGTTCAAAGGGGTAAAATGAGCTGTGACATTATTGTCTAATTTTGTTATTTCTTTGCAATTGATACTCTTGAAGGCTATGAAAGTATGATGCTGTATTTAGACTACTTTTGATTATTATAGCATGAAACCACATTGAGCACTTATTTTAAAGTGATTCTTTCCTCCTCAACAGGTTTAGACAGAAGAGCTTTTCATAAAGGATCATGGTATGTGAGATCATTCATCCATTAGCCATGATGATGGTAATAAAAAGCATATTCCAACACAATAAGCTAAGCAACAGGAAACTGACTTTTTGAAAAACACCTATGCCTCAGCATTACTTTCTAGAAGTGCATGCCATTTCAAACATCTATTTTAAAAAGTTATTGTATTATAGATTTGTAAATTATTGTAAATAACATGTATTTGTAAGTTTATTGTTCATTGTCGGCATTTAATGATTGGGTTATTGAAACATGACCAACACTGAGGCCACACGCCTGTCTGCACATTTCTTATAACTATGTTTGTACTTTATGTCTGCTTTTAGGCAGGTGTCCGCAGCGGGAGGAGGACCTCTGGGGGGCTGATGCTGGAGGAATCAGATAAAGGACGATTGGTCGTCTCCAGTGTTGTCGATGGCTCCTTGGCCAATCAGGGGCTCAAGGAAGGTATGACTTTTGAGTCTATTATTTAATGTATAAAATGTTGTTGTGAGTCTCAAAACTCCCCCCCCCCCCAAAAGAAACTTGAGCTTTCACTTTTGTGATTTTTCTCTGACTTTTGTGCATCAATAAAATACATAGCTTTTTTTAAGGCCACATTTAGAATCATTGACATTTTCAGTCAACATGCTTTAACTGTGTTTCACTTTGAGAAATGTTATTTTTTTCAGGAGATGAAATTGTGGGTGCCACAATCAACTTTGACCAACTTTCAAAAGACGATGTGTTGAAAATACTGAAGCTGATGGATGATAATAGATTTGATGAGAAGGTTCAAGTTCTGACAAAAAATAATTTGCGCAAGAGTATGGCGACCTTGGACAGCATCAAAGCACCAGAGGAGGTTTGTGGAATACATTTAAAGTTAAACAGAATTAGCTGAATAACAAATAAAGTGCATTTTCAAAAGGTTGTTAGATCAATTATATCCATTGTGATTGGATAGCTTTCTCTTTGCAGATGCTGAAGGATTCCTATAACAGACTCAATGCCAAAATAAAGAAGTTCATGAAAGAGGACAGCTCTGGACAACCTACAGCTTCTGGGGAAAGAGGCTCTCCTAATAGACAGGTGAAAGGCAAGGAACCGAGACCTCTCTGGGCCAAGCCTAATGTCAGAGGAACAGACTCTACAGTGACTCTCGATGCTCCTGGTGGAGAACTTTCATTGCCTAATGCCAACATGAGTACATCAGATCTCTCTCTAGCTCATTTGAATGGGTCTTTAGGGGCTGATCTTGATGTCAATATCTCAGATTTACCTTCAGTAGACCTTAAAGGTTCCAAAATAGATCTAGAATTGGCAGATTCAGACATTGGTATCTCATCTGGGAAGATAAAAACACCAAGTCTTGGAATGGCTGACTTTGCTATATCTGGACCAAGAGTTAGGAATCCAGACCTGGACCTCTCAGCGGTTGAGATGTGTCTATCAGACGTCAGTTTGCCTGACCTCAGTACTCCAGATATTGATATACCGTCAGGTAAATTCAAACTAAAGAAACCACATGCAGAACTCAAAGCTCCTGATTACAATGTGGATGCCCCCTCTGGTAAACTGAAGATGCCCAAATTTGATGTTACTGGCCTAAAAAGAACAGATCTGGGAATTGATGATGATGTAAAAACACCAAAACTAATTCTCAAAGCTCCCAAGATAAAAGGCGGACTTGATGCACCTGACTTGGACTTACCCATAGTCGACCTAAAATCACCTAAATTAGATGTAAACACTCCAGATATTGACATCAACCCACCCTCAGAAAAATTCAAAATGCCAATGTTTAAGATGCCTATATCTGGCCTTTCGGGCCCTAAAGGACCAAATGTTGGCATTGATAGAGACTTGGATGGACCAGATCTGAGCTTATTATCTTCCAAATTAAGATGGCCAGACTTGGATGTTGGTAGCCCATCTGGAAAATTAAAGATACCAAGTCTAAAGGTGCCAGACTTTGGCTTCTCGGGGCCAGATGTTCAAGGGCCCGACTTAGAGGTAAAGACTCCAGACTTGGATCTTTCCGCCCCCAAGTTTGAAGGGGGAATTAGTCCCCCAGATTTGAATCTGCCAGATGTGGACCTCAAAGGCCCCAAATTAGACCTAAATGCTCCAGATTTTGACATAGATATGCCCTCAGGTAATGTCAAAGTACCTACATTGAATAAACCAAAGGTTGATCTGAATGCTCCTGATCTGGACATCGATGGGCCCTCTGGTAAACTGAAAATGCCCAAATTCAATCTCTTTGGCACATTGCCAAAAGGACGAGGTCTAGACATAAATGCAGGTGTGAAATCACCAAAGTTAAAAGGTGGGAATGATGCCCCTGACATGGATTTACCAGACACTGACCTCAAAGCCCCTAAATTAGATGTAAACACTCCAGATGTTGACACTGATTCACCCACAGGGAAATTAAAAATGCCCAAAATGAAGATGCCTAAATTTGTCATGAAAAGACCTGATGTTGACAAAGATGGAGATCTAGAGGGGCCAGGCCTGAACTTGTCTGCACCAAAATTGGACATAGAAGCACCCTCAATGAATCTCAAAGGTCCCAAAGCAGACCTAAACATTCCAAATGCTGATTTTGGAAGTCCATCAGGGAATTTCAAAATGCCAAGTTTTAAGATGCCAGATTCAGGTTTCTCTGGACCAAAGGTTAAAGTGCATGACTTTGAGGTAAATACTCCAGGCTTAGATCTTTCAGCCCCCAAGTTTAAAGGAGTAATTAGTCCCCCAGATCTGAATCTGACAGATCTCAAAGGCCCCAAACTAGACCTCAATGCACCAGATGTAAACTTTAATGTGCCCTCAGGTAAAGTCAATGTACCTACATTGAAGAAACCAAAGGTTGATCTGAATGCTCCTGATCTGGACATTAACGGCCCCTCTGGTAAACTGAAAATGCCCAGATTTGGGCTGTCTGGTAAAATGCCAAAATCCAAAAAACTGAATCTCAAATCCCCAACGATAAAAGGGGGAATTGATTCCCCAGACCTGAATTTTCCAGATGCTGATCTAAAAGTCCCTAAACTAGATGTGAATACCCCGGATCTTGACATCAGTGCATCCTCTGGTAAATTCAAAATGCCCAAATTCAAAATGTCTAAATTCAGAGGCCTAAAGGGACCAGATGTTGACATTGATGGAAACTTGGAGGGCCCAGATATTGATATCAATACCCCAACAGCTAACCTCAAAGGTCCCAAAACAGGTCTAAAAATGCCAGATTTGAAGATGCCTGATTTTGGACTATCTGGCCCAAATGTAGACAAACCTGACTATGACTTAGCTGATATTGACCTCTCAGCCCCAAAGCTAAAAGGGGGCATCAATCCCCCGGATTTGAGACTACCTAAGGGTCATCTCAAAGGGCCCAAACTAGATATCAATGCTCAAGACTTTGATGTTGACACTCCCTTTAGTAAACTGAAAATGCCCAAATTTGGGCTTTCAGGTACTATGCCAAAAGGACCAAATGTAGACATAAATGCAGGTGCAAAATCACAAAATTTAAATCTAAAAATGACAAAGATAAAAGGTGGGATTGATGCCCCTGATATGGATCTACCAGACATGGACCTCAAAGCCCCTGAATTAGATGTAAACACTCCAGATATTGACATTGATTCGCCCATAGGGAAATTCAAAATGCCCAATCTGAATATGCCTAAATTTGTAATGAATGGGCCAAGTATTGACATAGATGGGGATATAGAGGGACCAGACCTGAATTTGTCATCTCCCAAACTCAAGGGGCCCAAAGCAGACCTAAACCTTCTAGATGCTGATGTTGACAGTCCATCAGGAAAATTAAAAAGGCCTACTTTCAAGATGCCAGATTTAGGTTTCTCTGGACCAAAAGTTAAGGGGCCTGACTTGGACCTTTCAGCCCTCAAGTTTAAAGGGAGAATTAGTCCCCCAGATTTGGATCTTCCAGATGGAGACCTCAAAGGCCCAAAACTAGACACCAATGCACCAGATGTAAACTTTAATATGCCCTCAGGTAAAGTCAATGTACCTACATTGAAGAAACCAAAGGTTGATCTTAATGCTCCTGATCTGGACATCGATGGGCTCTCTGGTAAACTGAAAAAGCCCACATTCTTGCTGTCTGGTACAATGTCAAAATCCCCAGACTTGAGGCTCAAAGCTTCCAACATTAAGCGGGGAATTGATGTTCCAAACATGAATTTACCATATGCTGACCTCAAAGCCCCTGAACTAAATGTGAATGCCCCATATCTTGACAGCAATGAACCCTCTGGGAAATTAAAAATGCCCAGATATAAAATGCTTAAATTTAGAGACCTAAAGAGACCAGATGTTGACATAGATGGAGACTTGGAGGGCCCAGATATAGATATCAATGCCCCAACAGCTAACCTCAAAGGTCCCAAAACAGGTCTAAAAATGCCAGATTTGAAGATGCCTGATTTCAGGCTATCTGGGCCAAATGTAGACAAACCTGACTATGACTTACCTGATATTGACCTCTCAGCCCCAAAGCTAAAAGGGGGAATCAGTCCCCCAGATTTGAGACTATAGTAAGGGTCGTCACAAAAGCCCAAAACTAGACCTCAATGTTCCAGATATGCCCTCAGGTAGATTCAGAGTTACCAGAGTTACCAACCATAGAGAGGTCAAGTGGTAGCATCAAAACCTCTGATTTTGACATCAACACTACTACATTCAAAATGCTTACATTTGGGTTGTCTACACCAAAAGGACCAGATCATGACATCAGTGCTGACCTAGGTTAAATTGTCAAAGATGAAGGTTGGATTGGTTCACCAGATCTGGACCTACCTGCAATTTACTTAAAAGCCCCTAACATAGATTTAGACACTCCAGATATAAACATTGATTCACCATCTTGGAAATTCAAAATGCCTCACCTCAAAATGCCTAAATTCAGCCTTTCTGGTCTGAAAGGTCTAGATGCTGGAATAGTTGGAGACATTGAGGGACTGGACCTGAGCTTGTCAACCCTGAAAGTAAACATGAGGATTGGTAGTCCAGATTTAGACATAAATGTTCTTCATTAAAATTGCCTCAGTTTGGAAGTCGCAATTGAAGGGCAGTATCAGATACGGACTTTATGAAAACAAATGACATTTCTCCTCCAAAGGCTATAGTGAATCTAAAAGCACCAGACTTGAAAGTTAGCCACCCAGATGTCAGCCTGAGCATACCCAAAGCTGATATCATAAGCCCAGAATAGTAAACGCAAATCTGATATCCCAGGTGGAACGCATATAAAATAATTGATATGCCAGGTGGAGTACATATACATGTGCCTGTTGGGAAGTCTAGGAAGGTCAAAGGAAGAGCTAGTTATCCCATTGTAGATATTGATTTGCCAAAAGTTGATTACCAAGTGTCTGGTGTATCTGAGAGGTTCAGACCTTAACCTTGATGACCTCACAGTGAAATTCTAAATTCCCAAATGCAATACTTCTAAACTGGGTAGTTATACCAGAATACCAGATATAGACTCAAGTTTTCCCAGTATTAATGCCTCAGTCCCTAACCTCCACCCCAGTGTGGATTAGTGGTTTCACAGCCATATTTTAATTAGAGAAGAACTGACCTCAAGGGCAATAAACATCATAGGAAAGCACCAGCTGGTGAAACCGACAAATAAAAAACAGTCTAAAATTGTTATGTTCATGACAAATTTGACTCATGGTTCAAACCCCAACATTTCTGAAGATCAATAATATTTGATCACTGCAAAGTATTTCCCATACATGTCAAAGATGATGTACCAAACGGAACTGGGAGCCTGAAAAATCGACACAAGGAAGAGTCAAACCGTAGATCTCATACACTCAGAAGTCTCGACTTCAGTTCATCAAATGTGGACCTTAAAGTTCCAGAAGCTGAGAACTTAAAAGGGTCGAAACTTACAAAGCTTACATAGCATTCAGATAACTGACTAAGTGTAATTTTAGGCTTGTTTTAATCACAATCTTCTGTTGAAACGTAATGCAGAAAACTTCTGTTACTTGAACTTAGTTGTACTTTTTAGGTAAATTGATTGGTATTTGTTATGAATGTTAAAATTGAATGTGTAAAGGGTTCACATTTTGTCAAATTGTTTTACAAAATGGATGAAAAGCTATTTGAAAAGGTGTTTTAACTGTACACTTGCTGTATTAAAATAATTTGTTTTGTCTTTACAATAATGCAAGAAAACAATTAATTCAAAACAACTTCCAACTGCATTAGCCTAGGAAACATTATTCTGACCCAATCCTGACTGTTATACTCACAGACAATATTTTTACAGTTTTTTTTTATCCTAAGCTGTCAATTATATGCATATTCTAGCATCTTGTCCTGACAAAATATCCCGTTTACTACGGGAACGTGATATTTTCCAAAAATGAAAATACTGCCCCCTAGTCACAAAAGGATAATGCAAGAAAACAATTCATTCAAAACAACTTCCAACTGCATTAGCCTAGGCAACATTATTCTGACCCGATTCTGACAGTAGGCCTTATTTTCCATATTTTTGGACTTGAAAAACGTTCAATTCATTCTGTCAAGTATGATAAAACATTTAACTCAACTGCTATTTTTGTAGAACTATTTATTTATTAGTTTGATTTAAACATTATAGTATTGCTTCACCTATTAGAGATTTTTACCTCCCACCGCTAGTCTTACCACACTTGACTCTACACTACATAAACATCATCAGTACAATATATTTGGAATCACTGCACGACATTTCTGGTATTTCATTCCAAACAATGTGTTTAATAAGTTGGGAGGTCTTCAATTTTTACTGAAATGTAATTATATTCATGAAAGATTACCCGCTAAATTGGCTAGGTTTCACCAACAAGCTTTAATCAAATCAAACTTTATTTGTCACATGCGCCGAATATAACAAGTGTTGACCTTACCGTTAAATGCTTACTTACAAGCCCTTAACCAACAGTTCAGTACAAGAATAGTTAAGAAAATATTTACCAAATAAACTGAAGTAAAAAGTAACACAATAACATAACAGTAACGAGGCGATATACAGGGGGGTACTGGTACCAAGGCAGTATGCGGGGATACAGGTTAGTTGAGGTACAGGTTAGTTGAGGTAATTTTTACATGTAGTTAGGGGTGAAGTGACTATGCATAGATAATAAACCGTGAGTAGTAGCAGAGTACAAAACAAATAGGGGGGGGGGGGGGTCAATGTAATAATTCGTGGCTATTTGATTAATTGTTCAGCAGTGTTATGGCTTGGGGGTAGAAGCTGTTAAGGACCCTTTTGGTCCTAGATTTGGCACTCTGGTACCGCTTGCCATGCGGTAGCAGAAAAAACAGTCTATGACTTAGGTGACTGGAGTCTTTGACAATTGTATCATCTTTCCTCTGATACCGCCTTTAGGTCCTGGATTGCAGGAAGCTTGGCCCCAGTGATGTACTGGGCCATATGCACTACCCTCTGTAGCGCCTTACGGTCAGATGCCGAGCAGTTGCCATACCAGGCGGTGATGCAACCGGTCAGGATGTTCTCGATGGTGCAGCTGTAGAACTTTTTGAGGATCTGGGGACCCATGCAAAATATTTTCAGTCTCCAGAGGGTGAAAAGGTTTTGTCGTGCCCTCTTCACGACTGTCTTGGTGTGTTTGGACCATGATAGTTCGTTGGTGATGTGGACACCAAGGAACAAGAAACTCTCGACCCGCTCCACTACAGCCCCGTTGATGTTAATGGAGGCCTATTCGGCCCGCCTTTTCCCGTAGTCCACGATCAGCTCATTTGTCTTGCTCACATTGAGGGAGAGGTTGTTGTCCTGGCACCACACTGCCAGTTCTCTGACCTCCTCCTTATAGGCTGTCTCATCATTGTCGGTGATCAGGCCTATCACTGTTGTGTTGTCAGCAAACTTAATGATGGTGTTGGAGTCGTGTTTGTCCACGCAGTCATGGGTGAACAGGGAGTAACAGGAGGGGACTAAGTACACACCCCTGAGGGGCCCCAGTGTTGAGGATCAGCGTGGCAGACATATTGTTGCCTACCCTTACCACCTGGGGGTGGCCCATCAAGAAGTCCAGGGTCCAGAATCCCGGAACATATTCCAGTCTGTGGTAGCAAAACAGTCCTGTAGCGTAGCATCCGTGTCATCTGACCACTTACGTATTGAGCGAGTCACTGGTTCTTCCTGCTTTAGTTTTTGCTTGTAAGTAGGAATCAGGAGGATAGAATTATGCTCAGATTTTGGAGGGCGAGGGAGAGCTTTGTATGCGTCTCTGTTGCACATGTAACATGCTATTGGAAAATAGATAAAAAATAATTTAAGTGAGCATTTTCTTGTTTGCTTATGGCCTTATAGAGTTGGTTGAGTGCGGTCATAGTTAACATTGCTTTAGAAATGTTATCTGACAGTTTGATTCTTATTCTGCTGTATGTTCTACTACTTGACTGCCTGCCGCTACAGATGCATGTATGGAGTTTGCTCTGATACCAATCCTCTCACCATTTCTTCACACACACACTTTACACATTGTATTTGTAGCATCTGTGCACAACATGTAAGTCGCTCTGGATAAGAGCGTCTGCTAAATGACTTAAATGTAAATGTAAATGTCTTCATGCCAGCATCGGTCTGTGGTGGTAAATAGATGGCTACGAATAATATAGATGAGAGCTATCTTGGTAGATAGTGTGGTCTACAGCTTATCATAAGGTACTCTACCTCAGGCGAGCAATACCTCAAGACTTATTTAATATTAGACATTGAACGCCAGCTATTATTGACAAAAAGACACACACCCAAACCCCTCGTCTTACCAGACATAGCTTCTCTGTTTTGCTGGTGCATGGAAAATCCCGCCAGCTCTATATTATCTGTGTCGTCGTTCAGCCACGACTCGGTGAAACATAAGATATTGCATTTCTTAATGTCCCATTGGTAGAATAATCGTAAGTCATCAATTTGATTTTCCAATGATTGCATGTTAGCAAGTAGAATGGATGGCAGTTGGAGTTTACTCGCTCGCCTAAGGATTCTCAGAAGGCAGCCCGATCTGCGTCCTCTTTTCCTCTGTCTTTTCTTCACCCTTATTATGGGGATTTGGGTCTGTTCCCGGGAGAGCAGCATATCCTTCTCGTCGGACTCGTTAAAGGAAAAAGCTTATTCCAGTTTGTGGTGAGTAATCGTTGTTCTGATGTCCAGAACTTCTTTTCGATAATAAGAAATGGTAGCAGCAACATTATGTACAAAATAAGTTTTAAAAATAAGTTACAAACAATGCAAAAAACTCTCAAAATAGCACAATTGGTTAGGAGCCCGTAGAACGTCAGCCATCCTCTTCAGCGCCATCTTAATGTCCTGGAAAATATGTTTCCTGCACAATTTTTCCCCACATAAAGCTCTTTTGTTGAATAATTCAGACATAACTATGAGGAATAAGTCATTGTTCTACCCTAGCTGGCATGAGAGGAATATTGACTTTGTTCTTGTTGTTTTCGACAACAGGGGTAATATTCTTGCATATGAATAGTTTCCAATACCTTTCAAGGAGTTTATTTCTGTGATCAAAGCGATTCCTTGTAGTCTAACTACACTAATGAAAACTCATCTTAGCTTTGGTGATGATCACAGAGCTTATCCAGAACTCAGTTTGGAAGGCGTGGGCTTACTTGATAAATATTGTTGTAATAAATACATAAGACAATTTCAATTCATGGAATCAACTTACGCCTAGAGAAAAACAATTCTTGAACATGCTAATTCCTGACATTGTCTGTAAAAATGCTTGGTTGATGCCTTACAAATATTGTATACCAAACAAATGTAAGGAAGTGCACTTTAAGATTCTACATAAGATATATCTATGTAATTCTATGTTGTCCAAATTTGTGGCTATTTGCGGCTATTGATGATATCGATGATACTCGATGATACTCGGTCTTGTCTCAGGATGGTAAGTTGGTGGTTGAAGATATCCCTCTAGTGGTGTGGGGGCTGTGCTTTGGCAAAGTGGGTGGGGTTATGTCCTGCATGTTTGGCCCTGTCCGGGGGTATCATCAGATGGGGCCACAGTGTCTCCTGACCCCTCCTGTCTCAGCCTCAAGTATTTATGCTGCAGTTTGTGTCGGGGGGCTAGGGTCAGTCTGTTATATCTGGAGTATTTGTCCTGTCTTATCCGGTGTCCTGTGTGAATTTAAGTATGCTCTCTCTAATTCTCTAATTTTCTCTTTCTCTCTGAGGACCTGAGCCCTAGGACCATGCCCCAAGACTACCTGGCATGATGACTCCTTGCTGTCCCCAGTCCACCTGGCCGTGCTGCTGCTCCAGTTTCAACTGTCCTTCATGTGGCTATGGAACCCTGACCTGTTCACTGGACGTGCTACCTGTCCCAGACCTGCTGTTTTCAACTCTCTAGAGACAGCTGGAGAGGTAGAGATACTCTCAATGATTGGCTATGAAAAGCCAACTGACATTTACTCCTGAGGCGCTGACTTGAGGCGCTGACTTGTTTCACCCTCGACAACTACTGTGATTATTATTTCTTGACCATGCTGGTCATTTATGAACATTTGAACATCTTGGCCATGTTCTGTTATAATCTCCACCCGGCACAGCCAGAAGAGGACTGGCCACCCCTCATAGCCTGGTTCCTCTCTAGGTTTCTTCCTAGGTTTTAGCCTTTCTAGGGAGTTTTTCCTAGCCACCGTGCTTCTACACCTGCATTGCTTGCTGTTTGGGGTTTTAGGCTGTGTTTCTGTATAGCATTTTGATATATCAGCTGATGTAAGAAGGGCTATATAAATACTTTTGAGTTGATATCTGCGTTTTCTGTGAAAAAAGGTGAAAATCTGACTCACTTGTTCTATGAATGTATATCTATGATAGATTTTGGGGAAAACCTTGCAGAATACATATTTACCTTTTTGAACACTAGCCATGTTTTTGACATGAAGGATATAAAATGTTACTATTGCAATGATAACAAGACCATAGAAATGATTGTGATTTTTAAATTCTTGTTGCTATATACTTTATATACAAACAAAAATTCCATAATTCTATACCAACATGTTTTATATTTTGGATTGAATTTAAATAATCTTGTTAAGACATTAACTTTAGTGAATAACAAAAAGAATAACATCTTCCTGAATAATTCAAATTAGATGTGTTTCTGAGTGAATACAATTGCACTAGAATTGTTGTTCTTTAAAAAATAAATGTTTTAAATATATCTTTACATTTTTGCATGTATTTTGTCGTTATTGTTTAAACCTGCGTTCTTTTTCTTAGACGTGTTTGATGTAGTTGTAAGTTGTTGATAATGTTTTATTATGAATAAACAAAATTAATAATAATATTTTTTTGTAAAACAATTTTTTTAAAGACGCACTACCTTTCTGATTTTGAAACTGGAAAATACATGTTTGTTAAGAAATATGATCTCTTAAAATGCTGTTTTAAAGAAATCGCACATATTTGATTGTCTTAATTGGGTTTACAGAAATGTGTTGTTGCTATATCAGTTAACTTTACAGTGTGTGGTAGAGGCATTACTAAAAGATTGCGTATTAAAACAGGCTAATGCTAACTTAGCTAGCTGTCACTTTATTGTAGATATGTAGTGGCTGGTTTGACCAATGGTACATATAAATAAATGCTAATCATCAAATGTCCTTTTTTATGTTGCCTTCATCTGTCTTTGGAAAGAACGCTCTGCCCTTGAATGTATGCATCCCGTACAAATTTGTGGACCCTGCAAGATCAAGAAGCTCTTCTTTTTATTCATTGCCTTCTTATCGTGCACTTAGCCAGAATAGATTCTGGAATCTGCAGTATTAAAGGTAGGACTCTATAAAGGCTATCATGCACCATTTATAATGGATCATTGAACTGATGGTGCAAATTTAATGGGGCAAAAGTGCAAGTTCTATACAGATGCATGTAGACTGCAGAACCCTGTCCAGACTCCAGACACAAACAGATTATTCCCTTATTCTTGAATGGAATGTTGGTCTGTCATTTTCAGAACATTAATTTCCAACTAGGTCAGATGTAAGAAAGCTATTTGATGTTTTATGATCTCTTTCCAGAGAGGTTCCCTCCTCCATCAGACTCCAGTCTTTATGTGTTGAGGAAGTGTTATGCTCCCGTCCCGGTACAGACATGGGTGAAAACGTTGGAGAGGCGGGACAGTGATCCCTTGGGTAATGGTTCCTCACCCTAAAAGTAGTCTATGGGCCAAGAGAAACTGTAATCCATTGTTCAGTTTTCAATAACCCCATAAGGTCGATGTCTGCACCCCCGCAAAAATCGAATTAGCATAATTACAATCCCCATCAAAATCTTTCAGTTTAAGCTAGAGATCTGAGGTGAAAGGTGACAGAGCTAAAGCAGTGTTTGTCAGACCATGAGACATCCCAAAAATCAGTCTTCTCACAAAATCATCTGCAGCATCTGAATCATTTGGCCTAAAACTATTGTGACCCCTCTATGGAAAGATGAGGCTCATGAACATGATGGCGTTTTGCTCTAGGATGCTCACACACTTCACAAGACTAGTCTGAAGATCCCTGGTACCAGTGTGCAAAGCTGTCATTAAGGCAAAGGGTGGCTACTTTGAAGAATCTCAAATCTAAAATACCTTTTGATTTGTTTAACACTTTTTTTCTTACTATATGATTCCATATAGTGTTATTTCATCATTTTGATGTCTTCACTATTATTCTACAATGTAGAAAATAGTACAAATAAAGAAAAACCCGCAATGAGTAGGTGTGTCCAAACGTTTGACTGGTACTGTACATGGAGATAGTTTAGTGCCAAAAATAAGGGGTTAAAGGGGAATGGAAACACTAGGATTTAGAATGCCAGCTAACTGTAACTGTAATTCGCCATTTTGGCATTGTTGCTTCACTGGCAGGAGAGAACATTTTGGAACTCCCAAAAATGGCTGAATTTACAGAGTAGCTCAGAGTGTGAGAATGAGTTCATTACAGAGAATGAAATAAATGTTAGTTAGGGAGCCAATAAACCTACTGAAGCCGTTCATGTTTGAGCCGATCGTTGCCCCAGATCAAAGAGTTTGTTCTCGTAGCAGTAACAACACAGACATGCCGCCTAAAACACCTCAGCTAGAGGGTTGGCGTAGCCAAACACAAACCGTTGTGAGTGGGAATGTTGCCAGATAATGGTATGAGTGTGTGTCTTGTTGAGAGACGGTGGCGATACAGCACAAAATCCTAGCGGATGGTGGCTGTATTACATCCAGTCAGAGCTTTGTCTGGATGGCGATGTATTTCTTGGATGTGTCACTAATCCTTATGAAGGACTTCCTGGCAGAAGAGGTTACTCGACCAGTCAGCAGCAGATATGCCAGTTAAATAATTGGTGACATTTTGCTTGATTCTAAATGATTTAAGGTTAATATCAGTTGTGGGCTGGTGTTCAATATATATATAATCAGTATCCTATAACACTGTTTATCACCAGCTCTGTTTGGCGCGATGGTAACACGTGTACCTTTTGATTAGACGACCTGAGTTTGAATCGCAGACAGCATCATGATTCATGAAATCTTAGTCTAGCCAATAATGGGGCATGCTCATTATAAATACATTGTGATTTAGTTTTGGTATCAGACTAACTTTTCTTATGATTTTGTTTGCAGAGCATTCAGGCTGGCAGTTTATTGCCAGTTCACCCGATGGGCACAAGGGAGAATTGGACGAGGTGTACGGCGTCTCATCCCTGCGTATGTCGTTTCGTCCATAAAGAGTGCATACCCAGAAGCAAAGTAATTTACATAGGGTTTTAGTTTGAATAAAAACAGTTCATTTGGTTAATCTAGCCTGCTATAATTTTTTCAAGACAGACGTAATGCCGGCGCCTTATGTAAAAATAGTATTAGTTGGCTTGTCCACTATAACAACACGTTCAAGCGTAACCAGATAAACTTGCTTAAACTTGCTTGGAAGATAAAACTACACGTAAAAAAACTTCAGAACAAACTTCCTTCAGATTTTTGGGGGGAATATTTGTTGTTCCATGTAGTGAATCTGTTAGTCAGTGTGTTTGTATGGGCTAATAGCAGTAAGGCCAGAGAATTTTTGTATATTGTCGTGGAAATTCATGTATACTGAGAGACTTCAAACAATCATCTTTATTTAATATCGATTCATTATTGCAACAATGAAGCTAGTCGACCACACACTCTGAAGTGTGTTGCCGAGAGCTTAACCTTTAATGACACAAAAGAGATCTTATATAGGAGACCCAACAATGCTTAGTCATGGCTGGTTCCAACCCATCCTGGGTTCATCCTGTGGTCATCTGCACCTGATGATTAGACACAATAAGGGATTGTTCTACTCTTCCAGGCCATCTCTATTTCGGGTTCACACACACCACAGCTTATCTATGGAATGCCAGCTGTTGGTCAATTGTCAGCTCAAGCCCCAGAGGCCCAACTCAGTCCCACAGACACAGATTACAGAGTACTCATCATAGCTATTTGATGCATAAACAGTATTAAACATAATCTTTTCTTTCTCTGACAAAATATTTTTGGATACTTTAAGGGTCTTAAAATTCAAAATCAAATATTTAAATGATCCTTGGTATGACCTTCGTAAAACAATTACATATAGCTTAGAGGACTAATGACAATGGGAAATGTCAATAGGGATATCACTCTGTTTCCCCACAGGAGGCCAATGGAGGTTGGAATCGGTGGACCAACCAACCATCCATCCAATGGAGGTGATAGAAGTTAGAATAAATACTGGTCCAGGGTTTTTTGATTTTTCTAATCCCCATGATAGTTAAGGTTAGGAATGGGGTAGGGAAATCTGATCCTAGATACTGTATGTGGTTATGGGCTGAGACCTCTGCCTTGAGGTCCACCGACTGACTTTTCACCTCAGAGAGCAAGGTCTGAATAGTCCAACCCAAGCGAGATTATTCTTTTACTACATTTTAGGAAGCCGGGTTCATTTTCTAACCTGGGCGTCGTGGAATTGATCTGCTTTTTATTCAGGAAACACATTAATGTGGTACAAAAGAACTGATGTGTCAGTAGCACAGAGGTAATGAAGGAACATGGAATAAGCACTTTAATTGCTTTTGTATTGAAGGGAGTAATTTCTAGAGCTATAATGGATTTTGACTGAAAAGTTGTCTTCCTAGAGTAAGACAGTCATTTACTTTGCAGCATCGTCAATTATTTATGAAACGTCTGAGATTCCTCTTGCACCTGGTCTGTTGGTAGTATGACATCTATAGCTAGACAGAGTGCCTAATAATGGACATACTTCACATAGATAAAATGCATGTTTACACACTGTTTTCTGTATGGACGTGCTACAGACGAATAGACTTTGTGATAAATAAAGACATTTTAAAGTTACTCTTTTTCTATTTGTTTACCATTCACACAGAGAACATTTGTTTGGAAGCTCTTCACAATATTGTTACATCTGATGATTTCAAGCCATTCTGTAGTAGAACTACTGTATATCAGTCATTTGAGAATGTTTCTGTTTTGTAATACACTGTAAGAGAGAACATCTCAGGGAGAATCGCCTTTACATACAGCGTTTTCACTTGAGGTCAGTACTCTCATGTACAGTAATATGAAGGTGTAACATGTTCAAAATAAAATGGCTCTACTGGTTTTACACGTCTTGTCACTGTTATTTATTGAGTTTGCTTGAAGTTCATTATGATAATCGTCATAATTAGTCATTAGTTATATTTCTGTTTTACACATCCCATTATTATTTTGTTGAATTTGGGTTGATCAGAATGTCAGTACGATTACATAATTGTCATTAACGATAATTGGAAGGAGGAGGAGCCCCACCTTAAAGGTATGGTTACATAGTAAGAATGTTATGTCTCATAAATCAAATCTAATCCCTAGATCATGCCACATCTTCATTGTTGTGTCTTACCATGAGTCATGAATGAACGCCTAGCTGCCCCTCCCTTGAAACAAGACAACTTTTTGACACACCTCTGCATTTTCTTTTCTTTTACCAGACCTTTTGTTTTCCACCTGTCCTGGCGTGGAGAATGCTCTATTTGTTTTTCCCCCTCTATCTCACAGTTCCAGTCTTGAGAGGCCAGGTTTCAGTGATCACCGTGCCTACCTGGACTGGGGAGGGTGTGTGACGGTGTGGAGGGTGTGTGACGGTGTGCAGCTGGAAAGACATGCCAAATGTGGAACCCGTTTGTCTGCTTTAGCGGAGAGTATGCTTTCACTGACTGAGGCACGGGGTAGGCAGTCCTACAGGAGTAAGCAGCAGAAACCGATAACACTGTGTCACAACTCTCTCACATTGGCGGTTAAACTTTTCAATGGCTGAATAACAAGAGCAAACCCAGTCAAAATTGCCCAATGGAGCCTAAGGTAAGAGTCGTCAACTTTTGCTTAAGTACTCCATCCAGACTATATGGTGCCAAGTACTATTGCTTTGTTTAAGAAGTCCACAATGATGTAATCGTTGTAGTAGCTGGATGAGTGTCAAGTTTGCAACAGTATGTGCAGGTTTGTAATGCAAATGTCTACAGTAACTATTGGCATGGATCATGTTTTAATATGCTGATGTGAAACATACCTGAAAAAAAATATTAAGAATGCATGTAGAGTAGGAGAAGCCATAGATTTTGAAGAGACACTCTGAATTGGCATATTTTTTGTACAGTAGTATGTGCAGTACAGTACATATTAAAAGTTAAATATTCACATGCATACAGTTTGTCTTGAGTCAAAAGAGAGTCCATAAAATACAACTTTTAGACTTAGAGAAAATCTCAGTCAGCCTGTAATCTCTTACAGCTCTGCACAATGTGAATGAAAGTCAAATAAGGGGAATTATTTTAACAGAGTAATTGTCATGTTTCATAAAGTATGATTGCAGCTTTTAGCTTACTGTCAGTCCACTCTTCTTTGAGTGCAAATACAGGTAACTGCCAAAATAAAGGAAACACCAACATAAAGTGTCTTAATAGGGAGTTGGGCCGCCACGAGCCACATTAGATTCAATGCACCCTGGCATAGATTCTACAAGAGTCTGCTGGGACTCTATTGGAGGGATGAGGCACCATTCTTCCTCAAGAAAGTCTGTCATTTGATGTTTTGTTGATAGTGTTGGAAAACGCCGTCTTGGGCGCCACTCCAGAATCTCCCATAAGTTTTCCATTGGGTTGAGATCTGGTGACTGAGACTGCCATGGCATTTAGTTTACATTGTTTTCATGCTCATCAAACCATTCAGTGACCACTCGGGCCCTGTGAATGAGGGCATTTTCATCCTATGGGGGCATAGCCATAGTAGCCAAAATGGAAGAATAGCCATGGTAGCCAAAATAATGGCTTGCCCAGCTTTTGTTATATACATGATGTTATGTTAATTGCTTAATTAACTCAGGAACCAGGAACCTTTTGCAGCACTGAGCAAATTTCAGCATTGTGACATTTCCGTGCAACCTCCAGTGTGCATTTACTGTGAACACTGGCTTTTCAAAGATGTCTATATAACACTGAGGCTGTTCCTGCTTTAAGTTTTAACAGTGGCCAAATAGGCTACTGAAGCTATTTGATCATAATGTGGGCCTACCAGACGGTGGCAGTCAGTGCCATTTAAGATGAGGGAGGATGATTTTTTTTTCATGAGTAGGCCTTATTTCTATTACAGCATATTGGATGACTGTCATTCATATTCCATTCACCCAGTTCATTGTAACTGCGATAGATTTAGGCTACTACATGATACTCCCTATACCCATCATGAGGTTGCTACAACCTAGCCTATTGAACGAAAGTTTACAACGTAGGTGCACACAGGTCGAGAGAAAAATGTTAGATGACAGACAGTGACACATGAACACACAGTGACACATTTAATACAGTGTAATCATTAGTCCAACACTTGCATACGAGAGTTTCTATTGGACAAATGTTTATTCCCGTTTTGATCCAGTTTGCTTCCGTTTAATAAACATTTTTCAACAGAATCTGCAGAACAAATACACCCCTGATCATGCTAAAACACAGTTCACTTTCGTAGCAGCCATGTTGTATTCCTTCTCGCATGTATGCGCTCTCCTGCTCTCACTGTTTCCCTTCGCTTATGGACTTCAATGCACAACACAGCTGTATGTGACCAGGCAAAAAAAAATATTTCAATGCCAAACCATATCATACCCGCTACACACAGCCTACACCATATTAGCTAAAGGAACGTAATAGTCAGCATAGCTAACATAACTAATGTGTTAGTAAACCCACTAGGATCATGAAGTAACGTTACAGTGTGCAGTAAGTAATCAGTTTAAGACTTACACTGGCAGTCCGCGGTGGTAATAAATTAGTTAAAACAAAAGCTTACCTTGACTTGGAAGAGTTCCAATGTTGTGTTGGATAGTCATAGCCACAGTAGCTAGCTAACATAGCATCCCTCTGTTTGAGCAGGGTGTTTGAGTAGGCTAAACTAGCTAGCTGCATTTGCTAGCTAAGTCAGTGAAACTGAAAGGGGAAAAAATAGGAATTCTCTCTATCTCTCTCTTACTTCTCCTTCATTTTGGAAGAAATACATTTGTTCAAAACTGTTCAAATATTGTCTTTCTCTGTCGGAGTCAACTATTCACAACATTTTATGCACTGCAGTGCTAGATCCTTTAATTGGGTGAACAACATGTCAGTTCGGGCTCCAAGAGTTCTGATAGGTTGATCGACGTCCTCCAGCTGTTGTCATAATTCATGTTTAAGCCTATTGAATGTGGAGGGAAACATGAACCTCCTAGGTTTTGCATTGAAGTCAATGTATCCAGAAGAGAATGGAAGCTAGCTGTCCTCCGGATACACCATGGTGGTACCCTACAGAGTGCTGATGAGGCTACTGTAGACCTTCATTTCCAAATAATGTGTTTTAATTAATTATTTGGTGATGTGATTATATTTAGTATAGTTTTATAATGTGTTTATTTTATGAAACTCACTGAGGATGGTCCTCCCCTTCCTCCTCTGACTCCACTGCTACCAGAGTAACCTGCCATCAAAAACAATGGAGAACTCCATCCCATAACATTTTAACATGAAAATAGCTGTTTTATCATTCAGCCTACAGTAGCAGCCGATGTGTGGTGTTCAATGTCGGCCAACATTCCATGAGACTTTTGAAAACAACATGCAGTGCTTGACATCAACCTGTTTATCCACTTGTCCTTCAGACAAGGGAGTGGACTGAAAATGTAGGTTGTTGTTTGATCCAAGAAACCACTTTACAAAATAAAATGCATGATTATTTCCATACCAGACAAATGATGCTACCCTCTGCCTATTTGCTACTGAGCTTATTAAAGCCTATCTCAAAATACAACATTCCCCCTTAAGACAAAAGAAAATCTCTTTACCTGACTGAGGGGGGGGGGGCAATGCAAATAGTCTGGGTAGCCATTTTATTAGCCGTTCAGGAGTCTTATGGCTTGGGGGTAGAAGCTGTTTAGAAGCCTCTTGGACCTAAGACTTGGTGCTCCGATACCGTTTGCCATGCGTTAACAGAGAGAACAGTCTAACAGAGAGAACAGTCCAGGGTGGCTGGATTCTTTGAAATCACCGCCTGGTATAGAGGTCCTGGATGGCAGGAAACTTGGCCCCGGTAATGTACTGGGCCTTACGCACTATTCTCTGTAGTGACTTGCGGTCGGAGGCCTAGCAGTTGCCATACCAGGCAGTGATGCAACCCGTCAGGATGCTCTCGATGGTGCAGCTGTATAACCTTTTGAGGATCTGAGGACCCATGACAAATCTGTTCAGTCTCCTGAGGGGGGATAGGTTTTCTCGTGCCTTCCCAATGACTGTCTTGGTGTGCTTGGACCATGTTAGTTTGTTGGTGATGTGGACGCCAAGGAACTTGAAGCTCTCAACCTGCTCCACTACAGGCCTGTCGGTGAGAATGGGGGCGTGCTCAGTCCTCCTTTTCCTGTAGTCCACAATCATCTCCTTTGTCTTGATCAAGTTGAGGGAGAGGTTGTTTCCTTGCACCACACGGTAAGGTCTCTGACCTCCTCCCTATAGGCTGTCTTATCTTTGTCAGTGATCAGGCCTACCACTGTTGTGTCATCAGCAAACTTAATGATGGTGTTGGAGTCGAGCCTGGCCGTGCAGTCATGAGTGAACAGGGAGTACAGTAGGGGACTGAGGTGGCACCCCTGAGGGGCCCCTGTGTTGAAGGCGGATGTGGCGGATGTGTTGTTACCTACCCTTACCATCTGGGGGCGGCACATCAGGAAGTCCAGGATCCAGTTGCAGAGGGAGGTGTTTAGTCCCAGGGTCCTTAGCTTAGTGATGAGCTTTGAGGGCACTATGGTGTTGAATGCTGAGCTGTAGTCAATGAATAGCATTTTCACATAGGTGTTCCTTTTGTCCAGGTGTGAAAGGGCAGTGTGGAGTGCAATAGAGATTGCATCATCTGTGGATCTGTTGGTGCAGTATGCAAATTGGAGTGGGTTTCTGGGATAATGGTGTTGGTGTGAGCCATTCAAAGCATTTCATGGCTACAGTCATTAGTGCTACGGGTTGGTAGTCATTTAGGCAGGTTACCTTAGTGTTCTTGGACACATATGGTGGTCTGCTTGAAACATGTTGGTATTAAAGACTGAGACAGGGAGAGGTTGAAAATGTCAGTGAAGACACTTGCCAGTTGGTCAGCGCATGCTCGGAGTATACGTCCTGGTAATCCACCTGGCCCTGCGGAATGTTGACCTGTTTAAAGGTCTTACTCACATCAGCTGCGGAGAGCATGATCACAAAGTCATCCGGAACAGCTGTTGCTCTCATGCATGTTTCAGTGTTACTTGCTTCGTAGCGAACATAGAAGTTATTTAGCTTGTCTGGTAGGCTATTGTGTCACTGGGCAGCTCTCAGCTGTGCTTCCCTTTGTAGTCTGTAATCGTTTGCAAGCCCTGCCACATCCGACGAGCATCGGAGCCGGTGTAGCACGTTTCGATCTTAGTCCTGTATTGATGTTTTGCCTGTTTGATATGTTCTTCTGGGGGCATTGAAGGATTTCTTATGAGTTTCTGTGTTAGAGTCCCGTTCCTTGAAAGCGGCAGCTCTACCCTTTAGCTCAGAGCGAATGTTGACTGTAATCCATGGCTTCTGGTTGGAGTATGTACGTACAGTCACTGTGGGGACGAAGTCCTCGATGCACTTATTGACAAAGCCAGTGAGTGTGGTGTACTCCTCAATACCATCGGAAGAATCCTGGAGCATATTCCAGTCTGTGCTAGTAAAACAGTCCTGTAGTTTAGCATCTGCTTCATCTGACCACTTTATTATAGACCGAGTCAGTGGTGCTTCCTGCTTGAATTTTTGCTTGTAAGCAGGAATCAGGAGGATATAATTATGGTCAGATATGCCAAATGGAGGGCAAGGGAGAGCTTTGAACGCGTCTCTGTGTGTGGAGTAAAGGTGGTCTAGAATCTTTTTCCCTCTGGTTGCACATGTAACATGCTGATAAAAATGAGGTAAAACTGATGTAAGTTTCCTGCTGGGTTTTTCACACTCAACCATTGCCAGTGTGTATTAAGAATGGTCCCCCACCCAAAGGACATCCAGCCAACTTGACACAACCGTGGGAAGCATTCAAATCAAAATCAAATCAAATGTATTTATATAGCCCTGCGTACATCAGCTGATATCTCAAAGTGCTGTACAGAAACCCAGCCTAAAACCCCAAACAGCAAGCAATGCAGGTGTAGAAGCACGGTGGCTAGGAAAAACTAGAAAGGCCAAAACCTAGGAAGAAACCTAGAGAGGAACCAAGCATTGGAGTCAACATGGGCCAACATCCCTGTGGAACACTTTCGACACCTTGTAGAGTCCATGCCCCAAACAATTGAGGCTGATCTGAGGGCAAAATGGGAGTGCATTAGGTGTTCCTAATGTTTGGTATACTCAGTGTAGTTTAGTAAATCTGAGTGATTCATATTTTTACATATTCATATTTTGGAGGTATTTGATGATGATTAAGTAAATTATGATTATTGTGGTCATTGTGGAATTGGTAGCAAAGCACACAATGTATTGCTCATAGAGCAGCAGTGTCACTAAGCATGTGACACAAATCACTTACACAACGTATACTGTTTACAAATAACTTCATTTGAGCCCCTGCCCAGCAAGCTTTTCATAATAGAAAGTGGTGGGTGTGGTCACTTCTGAGTGTACACCCAACTATAGTGCACTTGTATTTCCATGGACAATCTTGTTCCTGTTGTTCCCTCCATCTCCCAAAGCCACACCTCAAATACCTCAAAGGTGCAGCTACCTGGGTGTCAACCATGTACCTATTTGCTTACGTAAACAGGCTACCTCTCCATAGCCCCTCTTTAGTTGTATCAGCTGATTTTGGTCTTTATGGTAAAACGAGCTGTGCCATTATTGTATTTGTTTGTAGTTTTTATTCTGGAGTGGAAATATTACCTTTCTTTGCATTTGATACTCTTGAAGGCTATGAAAGTATGCTGCAATATTTAGGCCTATATGATTTGATAATTATAGAATGAAACTAAGCAACATCTAAGCAACAGGAAATGTACTTTTTGAAAAACACCTATGCCCCAACATTGCTTTCTGGAAGTGAATTCTATTTTTAAAATCTATTTTTTTTAAACGATTGTAAATAACATTTTTAAGTTCATTGTTGAAATTCTACTTGATGTTTGGGTTATTGAAACATGAGCAATGCTGATGCTACACACCTACCTTTGTATATCTGCTTTTAGCCTGGTCACCGGAGGAGAAGGAGTCTGTCTGAGGGGCTGATGCTGGAGGAATCAGAAAAGGGAGGATTGGTCGTCTCCAGCATTGTCGGTGGCTCTTCTGGCAATCAGGGTCTCAAAGAAGGTATGAGTCTCTTATTTAATGTATACACTTTATGTTGTGGTACTTACATTTCTTTGAGAAAATGTAAAATTTCACATTTTGGATTGTTGTCTGAATTTTGTGGAACAGTAAAATACAGTGTAACAGTGAAGATATTTATTTTTTCAGGAGATGAAATTGTGGGTGCCACGATCAACTTTGACCAACTTTCGAAAGACGATGTGTTGAAAATACTGAAGCTGATGGATGATAATGGATTTGATGAGAAGGTTCAGGTTCTGACGAAAAATTATTTGAGCAAGAGTATGGGGACCTTGGACAGCATCAAAGCACCAGAGGAGGTTTGTGGAATATAGTTAGTAAATAGAATAAGTAGGGGGGAAATTATTTCAGAAGGTTACTGGATAAAATATGTTGTTTGTTAAAGGGTCAGTTTGAGATGTTGCCAATGAAGCCCTTTATTTACTTCCCCAGAGTCAGATAACCTTGTGGATACCATTTTTATGTCTCTGTGTGTAGTTTGAAGGAAGTTGCTAACTAGCATTAGCGCAATGACTGAAAGCTAGCATGCTAGCTTTCCTGTAGAATTTCCAGTCATTGCCATAATGCTAGTTAGCATTGGCCCAGTAAAACTACCTCCAACTTCCTTCATACTGGAGGCAAAGACATAAAAATTGTATCCACGAGTTCATCTGACTCTGGGGAGGTTGATAAAGGGCTTCATTGCCAACATCTTGAACTGTCCCTTTAAGGATTGGTTTCTCTTCACAGATGCTGAAGGATTCATATAATAGACTCTACAATGCCAAAATAAATAGGTTCATGACGGGTGACAGTCCTGGACAACCTGCAGGTGCTGGGGAAAGAGGCTCCCATAATGGACAGGTGAAGGGCAAGGGACCGGGATCTCTCTGGGACAAGCCTAAAGTGAAAGGTGACCTCAAACTCCCTGTCCTCACCACGGATTACCCAGTTGTGGAGGCACCCAAAGTAGATGCTCCTACCTACCTAGAGTCTCCAGACCTCAAATTCTCTGCTCCAAAGTTAAAGGTGCCTAAACTTGATGTCAAAGGCGAGGTACCTGATGCTCGCGGTGGAGAACTTTCATTGCCTAATGCCAACATTAGTACATCAGATCTCTCCCTGCCTCATTTGAATGGGTCACTAAACATTGATGCTCCATCAGTTAACCTGGAAAGGCCAAATCTTGAAACTGATATAGATGCTATGTCTTTGCCCGAAGTTGACCTCAAATGCCCTGATCTTGACCTGAAAGTTATAGATCCACTTCCCAAAGTTGTAGGGGATATCAATGTCCCAGAAGCAGAGCTCAATCTACCAGAGGAGGTTGTCCCTGGACCTACTTTAAATATCAATGCCCCAATGTTTGATATTGAAAGAGGCAAAAAAATTAAAATGCCCAAATTTAAGATACCTGACTTGGGTCTCTCTGGACCCAGAGTAAATGTACCCAGCCTTGAGGTTGATACACCAAATATGAGGATCCCAGATAAAGATATGCTTGGAGTTCATTTTAAAGGTCCCCAAAGAGACCTACAAACACCAGATGTTAATCTCAAAAGTCCTAATCTAGATCTGCAAGCCCCAGATGTCAGCATAATGAATATGCCATCAAGTAAAATCAGAGTCTGGTCCTCCAAGAAACTGAAAACCCCCAACCTTGATGTGGATCATCCCTCTGGTTATTTTGAATTGCCTAAGGTTAAGCTCTCTCACACAGTACCAAAAGGACCAGATTTAGACATTGATGCAGTTTTAAAGACACCAAACATGCATCTTAAAACCTCTTTGATTGGTGCTCCTGACCTGAATGACCCTGATCTAGATTTACCTTCAGTAGACCTTAAAGGTCCCAAAATAGATCTAGAGTTACCAGATGCAAATATTGGTATCCCATCTGGGAAGATCAAAAGACTAAGTCTTGGTATGCCTGACTTTAATATATCTGGACCAAGAGTTCGGACTCCAGACCTGGACCTCTCAGCGGCTGAGATGTGTCCATTAGACGTCCGTCTGCCTGACCTCAGTATTCAAGATATTGACATACCCTCAGGTAAATTCAAACTACAGGAACCACATGCAGAACTCAAAGCACCTGATTTCAATGTGGATGCCTCCTCTGGTAAACTGAAGATGCCCAAATTTGGGTTATCTGGCCTAAAAAGACCAGATCTGGGCATTGATGCTGATGTAAAAACACCAAAGGTAAGTCTCAAAGCTCCCAAGATAAAAGGTGGGCTTGATGCGCCTGACTTGAATTTACCCACAGTCAACCTGAAAGCACCTAAATTAGAAATAAACACTCCAGATATTGACATTGATGCACCCTCAGAAAAATTCAAAATGCCAAAGTTTAAGATGCCTAAATTTGCCCTTTCGGGCCCTAAAGGGCCTGAGGTTGGCATTGATGGAGACTTGGATGGACCAGATCTGAGCTTATTATCTTCCAAACGACCAGACTTGGATGTTGGTAGCCCATCTGGAAAATTAAAGATGCCAAGTTTAAAGATGCCAGACTTTGGCTTCACAGGGCCAGATGTACGAGGGCCTGACTTTGAGGTAAAGAATCCAGACTTGGATCTTTCAGCCCCCAAGTTTAAAGGGGGAATTAGTCCCCCAGATTTGGATCTGCCAGATGGAGACCTCAAAGGCCCCAAATTAGACCTCAATAAACCAGATGTAAACTTTAATATGCCCTCAAGTAAAGTCAAAGTACCTACATTGAAGAAACCAGAGGTTGATCTGTATGCTCCTGATCTGGACATTAACGGCCCCTCTGGTAAACTGAAAATGCCCACATTTGGGCTGTCTGGTAAAATGTCAAAATCTCCCAAATTAAATCTTAAAGCTCCAAAGATGAAGGGGGGAATTGATTTTCCAGATCTGAATTTACCAGATTCTGACCTCAAAGCCCCTAAACTAGATGTGAATGCTCCAGATTTCGACATCAATGCACCCTCAGGGAAATTCAAGATGCCTAAATTTGGGCTGTCTGGTACAATGCCAAAATCTCCCAAATTAAATCTTAAAGCTCCAAAGATGAAGGGGGGAATTGATTTTCCAGACCTGAATTTACCAGATGCTGACCTCAAAGCCCCTAAACTAGATGTGAATGCTCCAGATTTCGACATCAATGCACCCTCAGGGAAATTCAAGATGCCTAAATTTGGGCTGTCTGGTACAATGCCAAAATCTCCCAAATTAAATCTTAAAGCTCCAAAGATGAAGGGGGGAATTGATTTTCCAGACCTGAATTTACCAGATGCTGACCTCAAAGCCCCTAAACTAGATGTGAATGCTCCAGATTTCGACATCAATGCACCCTCAGGGAAATTCAAGATGCCTAAATTTGGGCTGTCTGGTACAATGCCAAAATCTCCCAAATTAAATCTTAAAGCTCCAAAAATGAAGGGGGGAATTGATTTTCCAGACCTGAATTTACCAGATGCTGACCTCAAAGCCCCTAAACTAGATGTGAATGCTCCAGATTTCGACATCAATGCACCCTCAGGGAAATTCAAGATGCCTAAATTTGGGCTGTCTGGTACAATGCCAAAATCTCCCAAATTAAATCTTAAAGCTCCAAAGATGAAGGGGGGAATTGATTTTCCAGACCTGAATTTACCAGATGCTGACCTCAAAGCCCCTAAACTAGATGTGAATGCTCCAGATTTCGACATCAATGCACCCTCAGGGAAATTCAAGATGCCTAAATTTGGGCTGTCTGGTACAATGCCAAAATCTCCCAAATTAAATCTTAAAGCTCCAAAGATGAAGGGGGGAATTGATTTTCCAGACCTGAATTTACCAGATGCTGACCTCAAAGCCCCTAAACTAGATGTGAATGCTCCAGATTTCGACATCAATGCACCCTCAGGGAAATTCAAGATGCCTAAATTTGGGCTGTCTGGTACAATGCCAAAATCTCCCAACTTAAATCTTAAAGCTCCAAAGATGAAGGGGGGAATTGATTTTCCAGACCTGAATTTACCAGATGCTGACCTCAAAGCCCCTAAACTAGATGTGAATGCTCCAGATTTCGACATCAATGCACCCTCAGGGAAATTCAAGATGCCTAAATTTGGGCTGTCTGGTACAATGCCAAAATCTCCCAAATTAAATCTTAAAGCTCCAAAGATGAAGGGGGGAATTGATTTTCCAGACCTGAATTTACCAGATGCTGACCTCAAAGCCCCTAAACTAGATGTGAATGCTCCAGATTTCGACATCAATGCACCCTCAGGGAAATTCAAGATGCCTAAATTTGGGCTGTCTGGTACAATGCCAAAATCTCCCAAATTAAATCTTAAAGCTCCAAAGATGAAGGGGGGAATTGATTTTCCAGACCTGAATTTACCAGATGCTGACCTCAAAGTCCCTAAACTAGATGTGAATGCTCCAGATTTCGACATCAATGCACCCTCAGGGAAATTCAAGATGCCTAAATTTGGGCTGTCTGGTACAATGCCAAAATCTCCCAAATTAAATCTTAAAGCTCCAAAAATGAAGGGGGGAATTGATTTTCCAGACCTGAATTTACCAGATGCTGACCTCAAAGCCCCTAAACTAGATGTGAATGCTCCAGATTTCGACATCAATGCACCCTCAGGGAAATTCAAGATGCCTAAATTTGGGCTGTCTGGTACAATGCCAAAATCTCCCAAATTAAATCTTAAAGCTCCAAAGATGAAGGGGGGAATTGATTTTCCAGACCTGAATTTACCAGATGCTGACCTCAAAGCCCCTAAACTAGATGTGAATGCTCCAGATTTCGACATCAATGCACCCTCAGGGAAATTCAAGATGCCTAAATTTGGGCTGTCTGGTACAATGCCAAAATCTCCCAAATTAAATCTTAAAGCTCCAAAGATGAAGGGGGGAATTGATTTTCCAGACCTGAATTTACCAGATGCTGACCTCAAAGCCCCTAAACTAGATGTGAATGCTCCAGATTTCGACATCAATGCACCCTCAGAGAAATTCAAGATGCCTAAATTTGGGCTGTCTGGTACAATGCCAAAATCTCCCAAATTAAATCTTAAAGCTCCAAAAATGAAGGGGGGAATTGATTTTCCAGACCTGAATTTACCAGATGCTGACCTCAAAGCCCCTAAACTAGATGTGAATGCTCCAGATTTCGACATCAATGCACCCTCAGGGAAATTCAAGATGCCTAAATTTGGGCTGTCTGGTACAATGCCAAAATCTCCCAAATTAAATCTTAAAGCTCCAAAGATGAAGGGGGGAATTGATTTTCCAGACCTGAATTTACCAGATGCTGACCTCAAAGCCCCTAAACTAGATGTGAATGCTCCAGATTTCGACATCAATGCACCCTCAGGGAAATTCAAGATGCCTAAATTTGGGCTGTCTGGTACAATGCCAAAATCTCCCAAATTAAATCTTAAAGCTCCAAAGATGAAGGGGGGAATTGATTTTCCAGACCTGAATTTACCAGATGCTGACCTCAAAGCCCCTAAACTAGATGTGAATGCTCCAGATTTCGACATCAATGCACCCTCAGGGAAATTCAAGATGCCTAAATTTGGGCTGTCTGGTACAATGCCAAAATCTCCCAACTTAAATCTTAAAGCTCCAAAGATGAAGGGGGGAATTGATTTTCCAGACCTGAATTTACCAGATGCTGACCTCAAAGCCCCTAAACTAGATGTGAATGCTCCAGATTTCGACATCAATGCACCCTCAGGGAAATTCAAGATGCCTAAATTTGGGCTGTCTGGTACAATGCCAAAATCTCCCAAATTAAATCTTAAAGCTCCAAAGATGAAGGGGGGAATTGATTTTCCAGACCTGAATTTACCAGATGCTGACCTCAAAGCCCCTAAACTAGATGTGAATGCTCCAGATTTCGACATCAATGCACCCTCAGGGAAATTCAAGATGCCTAAATTTGGGCTGTCTGGTACAATGCCAAAATCTCCCAAATTAAATCTTAAAGCTCCAAAGATGAAGGGGGGAATTGATTTTCCAGACCTGAATTTACCAGATGCTGACCTCAAAGCCCCTAAACTAGATGTGAATGCTCCAGATTTCGACATCAATGCACCCTCAGGGAAATTCAAGATGCCTAAATTTGGGCTGTCTGGTACAATGCCAAAATCTCCCAAATTAAATCTTAAAGCTCCAAAGATGAAGGGGGGAATTGATTTTCCAGACCTGAATTTACCAGATGCTGACCTCAAAGCCCCTAAACTAGATGTGAATGCTCCAGATTTCGACATCAATGCACCCTCAGGGAAATTCAAGATGCCTAAATTTGGGCTGTCTGGTACAATGCCAAAATCTCCCAAATTAAATCTTAAAGCTCCAAAGATGAAGGGGGGAATTGATTTTCCAGACCTGAATTTACCAGATGCTGACCTCAAAGCCCCTAAACTAGATGTGAATGCTCCAGATTTCGACATCAATGCACCCTCAGGGAAATTCAAGATGCCTAAATTTGGGCTGTCTGGTACAATGCCAAAATCTCCCAAATTAAATCTTAAAGCTCCAAAGATGAAGGGGGGAATTGATTTTCCAGACCTGAATTTACCAGATGCTGACCTCAAAGCCCCTAAACTAGATGTGAATGCTCCAGATTTCGACATCAATGCACCCTCAGGGAAATTCAAGATGCCTAAATTTGGGCTGTCTGGTACAATGCCAAAATCTCCCAAATTAAATCTTAAAGCTCCAAAGATGAAGGGGGGAATTGATTTTCCAGACCTGAATTTACCAGATGCTGACCTCAAAGCCCCTAAACTAGATGTGAATGCCCCAGATCTCGACATCAATGCACCCTCAGGGAAATTCAAGGTGCCTAAATTCAGAGGCCTAAAGGGACCAAATGTTGACATTAATGGCGCTATAGAGGGACCAGATCTGAACTTGTCATCTCCCAAACTTAAGGGTCCCAAGGCAGACCTAAACCTTCCAGACACTGATATTGACAGGCCATCAGGAAAACTCAAAATGCCAACTTTCAAGATGCCAGATTTAGGATTCTCTGGATCAAAAATTAAGGGGCCTGACTTAAATCTTTCAGCCCCCAAGTTTAAAGGGGGAATAAGTCCCCCAGATTTGGATCTGCCACATGTAGACCTCAAAGGCCCCAAACTAGACCTCAATGCACCAGATGTAAACTTTAATGTGCCCTCAGGTAAAGTCAATGTACCTACATTGAAGAAACCAAAGGTTGATCTGAATGCTCCTGATCTGGACATTAACGGCCCCTCTGGTAAACTGAAAATGCCCAAAGTTGGGCTGTCTGGTAAAATGCCAAAATCCACAAAACTGAATCTCAAATCCCCAAAGATAAAGGGGGGAATTGATTCCCCAGACATGCATTTACCAGATGCTGACCTCAAAGCCCCTAAACTAGATGTGAATCCCCCAGAACTTGACATAAATGCATCTCCTGGGAAATTTAAAATGCCCAAATTCAGGGGCCTAAAGAGACCAGATGTTGACATTGATGGAGACTTAGAGGGCCCAGATATTAATATCAATACCCCCACAGCTAACCTCAAAGGTCACAAAACAGGTCTAAAAATGCCAGATTTGAAGATGCCTGATTTTGGACTATCTGGCCCAAATGTAGTGTATGATTTACCCAATATTGACCTCTCAGCACCAAAGCTAAAAGGGAGAATCAGTCCCCCAGATTTGAGACTACCTAAGGGTCATATCAGAGGGCCCAAACTAGACCTCAATGCTCCAGATATGCCCTCAGGTAGATTCAGAGTTCCAACCATAGAGAGGCCAAATGATAGCATCAAAACCCCTGATTTGGACATCAACACTCCTTCATTCAAAATGCCCAAAATGCCTAAATTTGTGTTGTCTAGTCCAAAAAGACCAGATCATGACATCAGTGCTGACATAGGTTTTAAATTGTCAAAGATGAAAGGTGGGATTGGTTCACGACACCTGGACCTACCTACAGTTGACCTAGACGCCCCTAAGATAGATGTAGACACTCCAGATATGAACATTGATTCACCCTCTTGGAAATTCAAAATGCCCCACCTCAAAATGCCTAAATTTGGCCTTTCTGGCTTGAAAGGTCCAGATCCTGGAATAGATGGATACATTGATGGACCGGACCTGAGTTTGTCAGCCCCGAATGTAAACACAGGGATCGGTAGTCCAGATTTAGACATAAATGTTCCCTCTGGTAATCTCAAAGGCCCCCAAGCTGATCTCAATTTGCCAGACAGTGACATAGCTATACAATCTGAAAAATTCAAACTGCCATCCTTTAAATTGCCTCAGTTTGGAAGTCCCAATCTAAGGGCAGGTACACATATGGACTTTATGAAAACAAATTACATTTCTCCTCCAAAGGTTAAAGTGAATCTAAAAGCACCAGACTTGAAAGTTAGTCACCCAGATGTCAGCCTGAGCTTACCCAAAGCTGATACCAGAAGCCCAGAATACAAAGTGGCATCTCATAGTAAACGCAGATCTGATATCCCAGGTGGAGCACATATAAAAGTGCAAGCAGAAGACATAGATACAGAAGTGACACTGCCACACACTGATAGGAAGTCTAGAAAGGTCAAAGGAAGGGCCAGTTATCCCATTGCAGATATTGATTTGCCAAAAGTTGAGTATGAAGCTTCTGGTTTGGAACTGAGAGGTTCAGACCTTCATGATCCCACAGGGAAATTAAAAATGCCCAAATCCAAGACTTCTAAATTGGGTAGTCATACAAGAATACTAGACCTTGATATAGACTCAAGTCCTGCCAGTATTAACCCCTCAGTTCCTAAACTCCCACCCCCAAGGTATGGAGTAGAGGTTTCACAGCCAGATTTAAATTTGAGTAGAACTGACCCCAAGGGCAATAAACATCATAGGAAAGCCCCAGCTGGTGAAACCGGCAGAACAAAAAGGAGAAGTCCAAAACAGTCTGAAATTGGAACTTCCATGCCAAATTGTACTCATGGTTCAAACCCCAAAATGTCTGAAGATCAAGAAGGATATTTTGTCACTGTATTTCCCAAACATCTCAAAGGGGATGTACCAGACGGAACTGGGAGCCTGAAAAATCATCACAAGGAAGAGTCAAACCATAGATCTCATACACTCAGAAGTCTCGACTTCAGTGCATCAAATGTGGACCTTGAAGTTCCAGAAGATGAGAACTTAAAAGGGTCAACATTCTGGCTTTCAAAGCTTATATAGCATTCAGACAACTGACTAAATGTCCTTTTAGGTTGGTTTGAATCACAATCTTCTGTTGAAACATAATGCAGGAAATGTCTGTTACATATAAAACAAGCATCAGATTATTTGCACTTATTTGTACTTTTTTAAATGTAAATTAATTGGTATTTGTTATGAAAATGTTGAAAATGAATGTGTAAAGCTTTCTTTTGTCAAGTGATTAAAAAAATGTATGAAAGGTTTGTTATGTTCTGCTGATAAGCTATTTGGTAGTAGTTTTACTCTACACTTGCTACATTGTAATAAAATTACATTTAGTAACTTTTATAAATCTTTGTTTTATCTTTCTTTACATGAATTCAACAAAATTATTCTTCAAAACAACTTCAAAATTCATTAGCCTAGGCTTCATTATTCTGACCAATTCGGACAGTAGGCCTTATCAATAAAATGTATTTATAAAGCCCTTCTTACTGTCAGCTGATGTCACAAAGTGCTGTACAGAAACCCAGCCTAAAACACCAAACAGCAAGCAATGCGTATTTCCCTTACTTTTGAACACTGAAATAACGTTTGGCAAATTCAATATTTCAAGCTGAGAATTCAAAAGAGTTTAACTCAACTGCTATTTTTGTATAAATATTTGTTAGAAAAAACAATTATACTACTGCTTCATCTATTAGAGATGTTCACCTTTGCACCACTAGGTGGCAGTCTTATGACGCGTGCCTTTACGCAATATAAACGTCATCAGTATGCGACAACACACCAGCACCACCTTTCTTATTTGGAAACAGAAATATCTAGGAAATGCATGTTTGTTTCAAAATATGATCTATTTAAAGACTGTTTTGAAGAAATCGCACGTATTTGGTTGGCTTAATTAGGTTTACAGAAATGTTTCGTATATCAGTTAGTGTGTGGTCGAGGCATTTCTAAAACGGTGAGCGTTAAGCTAGGCTAATGCTAACTTAGCTAGCTGTCACTTTATTGAGGATAAATAAAGATGTAGTGGCTGAAATTACTGATGGCACATATCAAATTTCATTGTCAGATGTCCTCTTCTTAGTTGGCTTCATCTTTCTCTGGAGAGAACGCTCTACCCTCAAATTTACGCATCCCTTCCAATCTCGTGGACCATGCAAGAGCAAGTAAGGTCTGCTTTTTCATTCACTGCCTTCTATCATGCACTATGGATCATTGAACTGATTGTGTGAATTTGAAGAAGCAAGTTCTATACAGATGCATGTGGACTGTAAGACCCTGTCCAGACTCCAGACGTTGGTCTGTCATTTTCAGAAAATTAATTTCCAACTAGCTCAGATGTAAGAAAGCTATTGATGACTTGTGGTCTCTTTCCAGAGAGGCGTGTGTTGGGGAGGTGTGACGCTGTCGTCCCTGTACACCCGAGCCCAGTAGACATGGGTGGTGACGTTGGAGAGGCGGGACAGTAAACGGTTAAGTTTGGTTGACCTCCACCCCGATGTCTTTGCAGTCCCTACCAGGTAAAACTGTCAGCGTCTAGTCATTGTATTTACATTTAAGTCATTTAACAGAGGATCTTATCCAGAGACTTATATATTCAGCGCTGTTATTGTTTGGTGAGAATAGTGACACACTTAAACACAATGTAACTCAAGTCAATCACACTTCTGTGAAATCAAACTGTCCACTTAGGAAGCAACACTGATTGACAATAAATGTCACATGCTGTTGTGCAAATGGAATAGACAACAGGTGGAAATTATAGGCATTTAGCAAGACACCCCCCCCCAATAAAGGAGTGGTTCTGCAGGTGGGGACCACAGACCACTTCTCAGTTCCTATGCTTCCTGGCTGATGTTTTGGTCACTTTTGAATGCTTGCGGTGCTTTCAATCTAGTGGTAGCATGAGACTGAGTCTACAACCCACACAAGTGGCTCAGGTAGTGCAGCTCATCCAGGATGGCACATCAATGCGAGATGTGGCAAGAAGGTTTGCTGTGTCTGTCAGCGTAGTGTCCAGAGCATGGAGGCGCTACCAGGAGACAGGCCAGTACATCAGGAGACGTGGAGGAGGCCGTAGGAGGGCAACAACCCAGCAGCAGGACCGCTACTGCCAGAGCCCTGCAAAATGACCTCCAGCAGGCCACAAATGTGCATGTCTGCTCAAACGGTCAGAAACAGACTCCATGAGGGTGGTATGAGGGCCCGACGTTCACAGGTGGGGGTTGTGCTTACAGCCCAACACCGTGCAGGACGTTTTGGCATTTGCCAGAGAACACCAAGATTGGCAAATTCGCCACTGGCGCCCTGTGCTCTTCACAGATAAAAGCAGGTTCACACTGAGCACATGTGACAGACGTGACAGTCTGGAGATGCCGTGGAGAACGTTCTGCTGCCTGCAACATCCTCCAGCATGACCGGTTTGGCGGTGGGTCAGTCATGGTGTGGGGTGGCATTTCTTTGGGGGGCCGCACAGCCCTCCATGTGCTCGCCAGAGGTAGCCTGACTGCCATTAGGTACCGAGATGAGATCCTCAGACCCCTTGTGAGACCATATGCTGGTGCGGTTGGCCCTGGGTTCCTCCTAATGCAAGACAATGCTATGCTAAACCTCATGTGGCTGGAGTGTGGCAGCAGTTCCTGCAAGAGAAAGGCATTGATGCTATGAACTGGCCCACCCGTTCCCCAGACCTGAATCCAATTGAGCACATCTGGGACATCATGTCTCGCTCCATCCACCAACGCCACACCACAGACTGTCCAGGAGTTGGTGGATGCTTTAGTCCAGGTCTGGGAGGAAATCCCTCAGGAGACCATCCGCCACCTCATCAGGAGCATGCCCAGGCGTTGTAGGGAGGTCATACAGGCACGTGTAGGCCACACAGACTACTGAGCCTAATTTTGACTTGTTGTAAGGACATTACATCAAAGTTGGATCAGCCTGTAGTGTGGTTTTCCACTTTAATGTTGAGTGTGACTCCAAATCCAGACCTCCATGGGTTGATAGATTTGATTTGATAGGTTTGATTGATCATTTGTGTGATTTGTTGTCAGCACATTCAACTATGTAAAGAAAAAAGTATTTAATAAGAATATTTCATTCATTCAGATCTAGGATGTTATTTTAGTGTTCCCTTTATTTTTTTGAGCAGTATAGATAAATCTCATCTAAATATCAGTCAGTCCAAAAGAAGGAACAGTCCTGACTAAGAGCCAAAGTCATTGGAGTGATTTAAAACAATTAGAATAAATTACATAATTTCTGTTTTGCAGGTGGTGTTTCTCATGGACCAACCAGTTTTGACTACTTGTTTCCCATGAAAGTATGTGTTCAAGGGCTAAAAATTGCCCTCAGCTCCAAACAGGTATGTACCATTTTATTTGTGAAAACACTTTTCACAAGTACATTCACATCTTAAACTTCCTCTCATGTAATCAATCCTCTCAAATGAATGCTTTTTAATTATGCCATCTACCTCCCTACTGTATTGATGTTGAGTGTTGTTTTTCAGGATTATCTCCATGTGGTTGACACTCTGAACATCCCCACACCTAACCCACAGTACCTCATGGACCTCATCAGATACCGACATTGGGGGGGGAGTCTGTTTTGATAGTTGATGTGTAAGTATCAGCAGTGAACAAAAAAAAACTCTTCAGTGGACATCCTAGCTGACGATTGAGTCTTTGATATTTTACAGGGGCGAAGAGCTTCCTGAGAACATCCTTCAGGGCACTGAGAGCTTGAAGACTGTGAATGTCATTCCAGCCATAGGTAAGTTGACACTAATTTAGAAAATTACTAGGACTTTAAGTCTTGAGACATGGATTGTGTATGTATGCCATTCAGAGGGTGAATGGGCAAGATGTGGGTGCCTTTGAACGGGATATGGTAGTAGGTGCCAGGCGCACCGGTTTATGTCAAGAACTGCTACGCTGCTGGGTTTTTCATGCTCAACAGTTTCCCGTGTGTATCATCAATGATCCACCACCCAAAGGACATCCAGCCAGCTTGACTAACTGTGTGACGCATTGGACTCAATGGCCAGCATCCCTGTGGAACGCTTGACACCTTGTAGAGTCCATGCCCCAACAAATTGAGGCTGTTCTGAGGGCAAAAGAGGGTGGGCAACTCAATATTAGGAAGGTGTTCTTAATGTTTTGTACACTGTGTATAATTGACCTAGGAGCAACATTGTGTTAGATTACATGGTACTATGTAACACATTTACTGTTACTACACAGGTGAGGGCAAATTAATGTAAAGTTAAAATCTTTCCTGATACCTTGTCTTCCACAGGCCTGAACGTTCATAACATGCTAAAACACAAGGTCCTGGTCCTCACCCTGGAAGCAGTGAAGTTTCTGGAAAACAAGCTGCTTTGGCACGACGAACGCTTCACACCGCTGTACCCGTTCAAACTGACCTGCCTTGAAGGCACTGGGTGAAGGAATAACATGTAACATATTCAATGATCCAAATGTTTGTCATGCCTTTTAATATAATAAATAAATGTCAATGATAAGATATGCAAACTGGTGATTAAAAGAGCCTATTTTGGGTGTAAAGTACATAAGGCCTAGAGTCGATAGTTGATTGGCGGTAAGAGTCCATTGGCCAAGTCATGTCGTATTTCCCATCTCAGGGCGGAGCGTTTCTTCTCTGTAGGCACCACGTAGGTGTTGGGCACAAATACTCTTCGAGGCTTCGGCTGGAGGGAGGGACATTACAAGATGTCAATGTTTTCAGTCATCGCTAGGTATTTACCCCCCCAGAAAAACATTGTTTATATATTTTCTGTTAGGCAATGTCTGTGGTTTCCAGGGATCAATGCAGCATCAGTGGTTTTACTTATTCCTTTTCGAATTCTTTAAAAGTGGACCCTTCCTTGAAGTAATCACTCATTTGTAATGACTGGAAAGGAGTCCTTGCGTTCACCTGTCCAGCCATTTAGGAATGCGATTGGTGAATGATTAGTGGGCGTGGCTTGTGACCCAGTGACAGGTTTGAGTCAAATAAGAGGAGCCAGGTTAGGGAGGCAGGTTGGCTAGCGGGTATAAAACAACAGGTCCCAGGTTCAACACCTGATGCCGATTTTGATTTCTAACTCTTGTTTTTAAAGATCAGTGGGTTGGGCTTACAGCCATTAATAGTAAAAAGGCATGCCTGGTGCTAGTGGCAGAGCGTAACATGGGCTGCCATGCAGCAGGTCCCTGGTTTGAATGTGAGTCCCGTATTATACATTATCAACTTGGATTACTTGACTAAAACCTAATGTGGTTATGCCCTCAGAACAACATTGAATAAGAAACTCAGATCTGCCTAAATTAGGGGGGAGAGAAGGGAATCAAACACAAATACTTTGTCCATTTGCCTTACAGTGCACAGAAATGTGTCTTAACACACACTTTGGGCATCAGGATACTGAAAGCAATTGATCTTGGAACATTGACATGCATACTTTATGCAGGACTGTCAAACATGGCATGGACAAATTTATTCTTTTTTGGGGGGGAAATCCCTTTTAGGACATTTCTGACCTGAAATAATGAATGACAGGATGGTTACAAGATTATACAATTCTGTTTATAAATTAAGCATACTCACTGGTAGAGGTTGGTACGCGAGCTGTTCCTGAAAATACAAAAGAGTGATTCAGACATGGTCATGCATCATTACAATCATGATTTGTCCACTACATGCAAAAAAGTGGTCTTGAAATAAAGTATGTAAGCCAACTGAGTTTGTTATGGAGAAGGTATCTAATACCCTGATTTCCCAGTGCAGTGCTTTTCTATGCTTCTCTCCTGGCGCCTTGAACATTTCCCAGTCCTGCTTGTACTGGAAATACCTTTGGAAGATGGGGAAAAATATGAAATGTAGCACAGATCCACAGCAGTAATCTTTCAAAAGACATTTTGGTAATTATCCTCTTACTTTGCCACTGGGTCTGTCTTCTTCAGATTTTTGGTGTGAGGATGATCCTTTACTGGGCGGATAACTGCAAGAGCAGACATGAGTGACTACGTTTAACTGGGGCACATTGTAACAGGACAGATTGCAGTGAGCACGATGACATGTAACAGCAGTGTGGGTACTTACACGACTTGGGCTGGGGTCTGATGTCAATCTCACTCCGAGATCTGGCCTGTAAGAGATTTAAAACTACATTTGTTTTCAACAAACATACATGTATACGTTGGGAACGATTGTCAAAAAAGATCCTGGACGTGAGGATAAATGATTTCTTCCGAAAACATCAAACTCTACCTCTTCAAAGAGTATTCTAAATAATCACACAGCACCACCCCCCCTTTTCGTGAACTAACACTTCCCCTCTTACTAGCTGACTTTGCTGATAGCTACTTTGAAAAAAATGTTACTATGACTGGTTGTCCCACCTAGCTATTTTAAGATGAATGCACTAACTTAAGTCGCTCTGGATAAGAGCGTCTGCTAAATGACAAATGTACCCATGTTTAATTTTCTGAGATTAATAAACAAAACCGATGTTGGCTCTCAAAAGGCAAGAGTACCCACCATGCCTCTGATGTAGGCTTTGAAGGCACTTGGGAGACGGTCCGACTCCGACCTGTCACTCAGACTGCCTGCTTCATCACTCTCCAGCTCCAACTCCTGATGGGTGGACATGGACACATGACGCTCCCCCAGCCCACTCACTGCACCTGAAAGGAAGACATAATGGGGACACAATTAACACATTAGCCTTAGTTACCACTGTGTAAGGCCATAAGCAATGCTAGTAAGGGCTAGGCAGGTGTTGCACGATCACTGAGCTGGACAGTCCAGTACATCTCACATTTTAGTTATACAAGTGCTGCAAGAGAGATTAGTACTATGCACTGTATCAGTGGTTCCCAACCAGGGGTATTAGGACCCCCTAGGGGTACTTGGCATATACACAGGGGGTACTTGATAAGACTCATGAGACCATAGGCCTACTGCTAAAATGCACAAGCAGGAGCAGGCCCTTCTAAAAATCGACCTGGCCCGGGTATCCTGGAAGAATATTGACCTCGTCCCGTCAGAGGATGCCTGGTTGTTCTTTAAAAGTGCTTTCCTCGCCATCTTAAATAAGCATGCCCCTTTCAAAAAAAATTTGAACTAAGAACAGATATAGCCCTTGGTTCACTCCAGACCCGATTGCCCTCGACCAGCACAAAAACATCCTGTGGCGTACTGTACTAGCATCGTATATTCCCCGCGATATACAATTTTTCAGGGAAGTCAGGAACCAATACACTCAGTTTGGAAAGCAAAGGCTAGCTTTTTCAAACAGAAATTTGCATCCTGTAGCTCTAACTCCAAAAAGTTCTGGGACATTGTAAAGTCTATGGAGAATAAGAGCACCTCCTCCCAGCTGCCCACTTCACTGAGGCTAGGAAACACTGTCACCACAATAATCGAGAATTTCAAGAAGCATCTCTATGGCTGGCCATGCATTCCTCCTGGCTCCCCCAATCCCAGCCAACAGCTCCGCACTCCCTGCAGCTACTTGCCCAAGCCTCCCCAGCTTCTCGTTCACCTAAATCCAGATAGCAGATGTTCTGAAAGAGCTGCAAAACCTGGACCCGTACAAATCAGCTGGGCTAGACAATCTGGACCCTCTTACTAAAATTATCCACCACCATTTTTGCAATCCCTATTACTAGTCTGTTCAACCTCTCATACCGTCTGAGATTCCTAAAGATTGGAAAGCAGCCACGGTCATCCCCCTCTTCAAAGGGGGTGACACTCTAGACCCAAGCGGTTACAGACCTATATCCATCCTGCCCTGCCTTTCTAAAGTCTTCGATAGCCAAATTAAACAGATCACTGACCATTTCGAATCCCACCATACCTTCTCCGCTGTGCAATCTGGTTTCCGAGCTGGTCACGGGTGCACCTCAGCCACGCTCAAGGTACTAAATGATATCACCGCCATCGATAAAAGACAGTACTGTGCAGCCTTCTTCATCGACCTGGCTAAGGCTTTCGACTCTCTCAATCACCGTATTCTTATCGGCAGACGTAACAGCCTTGGATTCTCAAATGACTGCCTCGCCTGGATCACCAACTACTTCTCAGATAGAGTTCAGTGTCAAATCAGAGGACCTGTTGTCATGACCTCTGGTAGTCTCTATGGGGGTGCCACAGGGTTCAATTCTCAGGCTGACCCTTTTCTCTGTCTGTCTCTGTGTGTGTGTGTGTGTGTGTGTGTGTGTGTGTGTGTGTGTGTGTGTGTGTGTGTGTGTGTGTGTGTGTGTGTGTGTGTGTGTGTGTGTGTGTGTGTGTGTGTGTGTATGTATATATATATATATATATATATATATATATATATCTCAATGATGTCGCTCTTGCTGCGGGTGATTCCTTGATCCACCTCTACGCAGACAACACCATTCTGTATACATCTGGCCCTTCTTTGGACACTGTTAACAAACCTCCAAACGAGCTTCAATGCCATACAACACTCCTTCCGTGGCCTCCTATTTCGCAACAAAGCCTCCTTCACTCACGCTGCCAAACATACCCTCGTAAAACTGACTGTCCTACCGATCCTCGACTTAGGCGATGTCATTTTACAAAATAGCCTCCAACACTCTACTCAGCAAACTGTATGCAGTCTATCACAGTGCCATCCGTTTTGTCACCAAAGCCCCATATACCACCCACCACTGCGACCTGTATACTCTCGTCGACTGGCCCTTGCTACATATTCGTCGCCAAACCCACTGGCTCCAGGTCATCTATAAGTCTTTGCTAGGCAAAGCCCCGCCTTATCTCACCATAACTCCCACCCGTAGCACACACTCCAGCAGGTATATCTTACTGGTCATCCCCAAAGCCAACACCTACTTTGGCCGCCTTTCCTTCCAGTTCTCTGCTGCCAATAACTGGAACGAATTGCAAAAATCACTGAAGTCGGAAACTTATATCTCCCTCACTAACTTAAAGCATCAGCTATCGGAGCAGCTTAACGATCGCTGCAGCTGTACACAGCCCATCTGTAAATAGCCCATCCAACTACCTACCTCATCCATATTTTTTTTTTTTTTGCACACCAGTATTTCTACTTGCACATCTATCACTCCAGTAATTTGCTCATTTGTAATTACTTCGCTACTATGGCCTATTTATTGCCTTACCTCCTTACTCCATTTGCACACACTGTATATAGATTTTTCTATTGTGTTATTGACTGTACGTTTGTTTATCCCATGTGTAACTCTGTTGTTTATTGTCGCACTGCTTTGTTTTATCTTGGCCATGTTGCAGTTATGAGAACTTCTCAACTTGCCTACCTGGTTAAATAAAGGTGAAATAAAAAATAAAAAACAAGGGGTACTTCAGGGGTACTCCGCGCAGAGCAAAATTCAGTTGGTGGTACAGTAATCGAAAAAGGTTGGGAACCACTGCAATGGATGACATGACTTTCAACAAAAAAAATTCAGGCAAGGTCTTTCGCTTTGTTCTCTTGTACAGGGTGTCAGTCTATTATGCACACTTGGACTAAGGAGATGTTACCTATAGAAATTGTATTTTCATTCTATAGAGAGAATAGACCGGGTATACAGTTTACCCCTTTTGTGTCTTCTGTTATCCTCCCACTCTTCATAAGTCTTAGTAGACTTGGAATCAATTAACGTAATATCTTTATTGCCCGCCAACGACTGCAAATCCTCCCACTCCTGCTCATCCTCTGCTCCTTTCTCTTCTTTCCTATATCCTTCTCCAGTGGGCCTCTCATTGTCTTTGGACTCAGTGAGAGAACTGTCTTCAGGATATGTCACATCTAATACTTCCTTGTCATTTTTAGTCTTAGCCAATGTATAGTCATCTTCACAGTAGTTCACATCAGTCCGGTCTTTGCTCTCCAATTCAACAGGAGGATGATCTTCACAATATGCCATATTAGAGAGGCTTTGACTTTCTTCCAACTTCGTCCTCAAACCGGTGTCCTCACAGATCTGTAGATCAGTGGTATCCTCCTTACCGCCAACATCAAAATTGGCGAGCGACTGGTCATCCTCATCGCCATATTGCATCTCAGAAAGGCCCTGGCTTTCTCTGTCAAACTCAGCTATGGTACTGTCGTCTCTATAGTCTTCTCCCTCCGGATCGTCCTTAGCTGAAGAGTCTGGCCTGTAGGTGCCATAACCAGATGTCAGTAAGCTCAGTGCCGGGCTCCCATCACAAGTGCTGTAACACTCCTCGTCAATCTTTTCACCCTGCTTAGCCCTTTCTCCTCTACACTCCTCCTGTTCGGTTTCCTTTGGACGCTCCGTGACAGGTGGCTCTGCGACAGGTGGCTCCTCTTGTGTGTGTTCAGTGGTTCTGTTGGGCTCTGTATCGTCCTGCTTGTATTGCTCAACCTTCTCCTCCTCCTCCTCCTCCCCGTCGGACCAGAAAGCAGAGTTTAGGGAGCTATTCCCGTCCTCACTCTCTTCATCCCACTGACTGTCGTACATTTTATACATGGTAGCGAAGGGTAAGATGTCTCCTTATGCTGCTGCTGTGGGGAGTGTGTGGTGATCTGCAGAGGCAGATGGCTAAGGAGTAGTGCTAAGAGGATTATTCCCTGTGGTCTCAATGTTGCTCTATACTGCCACCTGTTGAAGGCTGGTCGCCAGAGGAACTGCAACTCCACAATGCTGTGTGATGTATTCCTTCTCAGCAGCTTGTCCAAAAAGTCCATGGATAGTCTAGCACTAAGCTTTGTTTGTCAATATCAACAGTGCATTTCCAATAGCGCCTAACAAACCTATTCACAGTTGAATAGCTTGCGACATTTGTTTCCAAAACAGACGTGTCAAACATTTCCAAACCAACCATCACAAAAGATAGGCTTAGCTTGCACGTTAAACAGGTATTAAACTCACGGTCTCTTTTGTCAGCAGAGCTGCTTTGCTCCAGGTGTCTTGATTAATCCACAACATGTGGAACTTATTTACTTAAATGTAGTGGCTTTCAAATAGCCATGGGAAAACCAGTTGAAGGATTTGAGTAGCAAATCCATAGAAAGTCAAGAATCCAATGGCTTGATGAATAAAACAAATGTTTTATATGTTGAATCCAAAATAATAAGTGCAAGGTAAACAAAGGTTCCAATATTCCATTTCAATTCAAAGATCAAGGTAAGACGTATGTGGGTTCCAGTAACCCAAACATTTGACATGACTAGCAGGCCCTACTTCTCATCTCAAAATACCCAATTAACATATCTGTGCGGGCCCGTCCATACTTTAATTCTGGCTAGAGGGTGTAATTGACCTATTCACATTCAAATCATAACACCACATCACCAAATTAATTACACACATTAAATTAATTACACATACCTTATTTAGAAATTAATTGAAGTTATTCTAAATGGAACAATATGACCTAATAAACAAATATTTGCATAACCAAAGAAATAGAAACTGGCTCCAACAACAGGCATCTGAAAACTAAATACAATTATATACCCTGTAGTTTGGATCCTGGGTGCTGATGGGCTGAAACAGCATTTTAGCCATGTGTATATCAGACAATATACTTGTTTACTGTTCTATTTATGTTGGTAACCAGTTTATAATAGCAATAATATACCTTGGGGGTTTGTGGTTAATGGCCAATACACCATGTCTAACGGCTGTATCCAGGCACTCCACGTCATGCCTAAGAGCAGCCTTTAGTCTTGGTATATTTAAGCAATAAGGAGTTGTGGCCAATATACCACCCATAAGGGTTGGTCTTAGGCACGACAAGAACTGGTTTCCAACATAAATATAACAGTAAACAAGTAGTTGTATCATACCCGTGGTATATTTAAGCAATAAGGCCCGAGGAGGTGTGGAATATGGCCAATACACCACTGTTAAGCGCTGTTCTTAGGCACAAAGCAACATGTCTGGACCTAGCCTGTAAGCATGGTATATTGGCCATATTTCACAAATCCCTGAGGTGCCTTACTGCTACTATAAAATGGTTACCAACATAATTAGAGCAGTAAAAATAATTGTATACGGTGGTATACGGTCTGATAGAACACGGCTGTCAGCAAATCAGCACTCAGGGCTTGAACCACCCAGTTTAATGCTTGATATAAACTCAGCAAAAAAATAAACGTCCTCCCACTATCAACTGTGTTTATTTTCAGCAAACATAACAAGTGTAAATATTTGTATGAACATAAGATTCAACAACTGAGACATTAGCTGAACAAGTTCCACAGACATGCGACTAACAGAAATGAAATAAAATGTCCCTGAACAAAGGGGGGGGATCAAAATCAAAGTATGTCAGTATCTGGTGTGGCCACCAGCTGCATTAAGTACTGCAGTGCATCTCCTCCTCATGGACTGCACCAGATTTGCCATATCTTGCCATGAGATGTTACCCCACTCTTCCACCAAGGCACCTGCAAGTTCCCGGACATTTCTAGGGGGAATGGCCCAAGCCCTCCGATCCAACAGGTTCCAGACGTGCTCAATGGGATTGAGATCCGGGCTCTTCGCTGGCCATGGCAGAACACTGACATTCCTGTCTTGCAGGAAATTACGCACAGAACAAGCAGTATGGCATTGTCATGCTGGAGGGTCATGTCAGGATGAGCCTGCAGGAAGGGTACCACATGAGGAAGGAGGATGTCTTCCCTGTAACGCACAGTGTTGAGATTGCCTGCAATGACAACAAGCTCAGTCCAATGATGCTGTGACACACCGCCCTAGACCATGACGGACCCTCCACCTCTAAATCGATCCCGCTCATTCCTTTAACGATCAACGCGAATCCAACCATCACCCCTGGTGAGACAAAACCGCAACTCGTCAGTGAAGAGCACTTTTTGCCAGTCTTGTCTAGTCCTGCGACGGTGGGATTGTGCCCATAGGCAACGTTGTTGCCGGTGATGTCTGGTGAGGACCTGCCTTACAACAGGCCTACAAGCCCTCAGTCCAGCCTCTCTCAGCCTATTGCAGACAGTCTGAGCACTGATGGAGAGATTGTGCGTTCGTGGTGTAACTCGGGCAGTTTTTGTTGCCATCCTGTTCCTGTCCCGCAGGTGTGATGTTCGGATGTACCGATCCTGTGCAGGTGTTGTTACACGTGGTCTGCCACTGCAAGGATGATCAGCTGTCCGTCCTGTCTCCCTGTAGCGTTGTCTTAGGCATCTCACAGTACGGACATTGCAATTTATTGCCCTGGCCACATCTGCAGTCCTCATGCCTCCTTGCAACATGCCTAAGACATGTTCACACAGATGAGCATGGATCCTGGGCATCCTTCTTTTGGTGTTTTCAGAGTCAGTAGAAAGGCCTCTTTAGTGTCCTAAGTTTTCACAACTGTGACCTGTGATCTGTTAGTGTCTTAACGACCGTTCCACAGGTGCATGTTCATTAATTGTTTATGGTTCATTGAACAAGCATGGGAAACAGTGTTTAAACCCTTACAATGAAGATCTGTGAAGTTATTTGGATTCTTACGAATTATCTTTGAAAGAAAGGGCCCTGAAAAAGAGATGTTTCTTTTTTTGCTGAGTTTACATTGCCAGAATGCAGTTTCAGCCAATCAGCATCCAGGACCCCAACTGCCCAGTTTACAATGGCCAACATACCACACCCCCACGGGCCTTATTTTAAATATATTATTCCTAAGCCTTTTTGCATAAATAATATCATGCATAACATTGAATTACCGGAATCTTCACTGTGTGTTGATTCATCGAAGATGTGAACTTGGCCTTGATGTTTCCTTTAGGAAGAAACAGAGTGAGGTTGATTCAAGTATCCTCAATAGCACACGTGATCATTAGTCTTTACAAAGCCACACCCGTGATCATTAGTCTTTACAAAGCCACAAACGTGATCATTAGTCTTTACAAAGCCACAAACGTGATCATTATAGTCTTTACAAAGCCGCCTGATGTAAACTTACCGCACCTCAGGACTTTCCTCTTGATAAAGGGTCTCCCATTCGCTCCTGTGTCTCGGTCTGGTGTGGATGACTGACTGACAGCGAACGATAACTGCTGGAGGTCAGTTAGGTCTGGATCCACTTCCAGCCTATTAGGGGCTGTTGAGGGGCGCTGGTACTTGGGGGCAACAGAGTGCTGAGTGTAGGAGTCATAATCCTGTCTGGCACCATAGTTACTGTTATCTCTGCTGTATGTGGAGGTTAGCACCTGGGTGGAGCACAGAACGAAGTAACATGCCATTCTAGTATTATTATTCTTTTTAATAAATACAATACAGCTAGCTTATCTGCTGGATGAAGGGGGACTGAATTATTTGGGACAAGAATATGTACCCGTCTTTCATGGTGTGATGGACCATCCTGGGAAAACCCATTTCTGAAGGCTGCAGTGTTATCCTGTACTGTTAGGGGGGGAAACAAGGAAATTCAATCGAGACTCGAGAGGAATCTCACTGCTCATCAAACGGTGCAACCAACACTTGCTGACCAGGGCCCACTTCCCCAAAAGCATCTTAAGGCTAAGTTCATCATTAAAACCATATAGGAACCCATGGTTCTAAGATGAACATAGCCTTAAGAAGCATTTGGGAAACCGGGCCCAGTTATATTTGATTATGTAGTGGACATGAGAACACGTACAGTGATCTCACCTTTAACCTTGGTGACTGCAGGAGGACTTTTGAAGCTGGTGCTTTGAGATCTTGTCGAGTTCAATTCACTGGATGAGTGGCTCTCAGATTTTTCATGTCGGATCAGTTCATCTAGATCTATATATGTACACACACACAAAGTTGCTTCTCCACCAATCTGACAGCGAACTTGCAGAGTGAAAGTGACAAGACATCCCAGTTATTTCAGATTTAGTCAGCATTTGGTCTTCAAAATATTCACTAATTTGATCAACCCACCTCTTTTGAATTCATGTAGTCTGTGTCTTGGTATGTTGTTGTAACCAAGTGCCTCCAATTGTTGTTGAATTTCATCTTCTGAGAAATCCAAGTTTTCCATTTCCTGAAAAATAATTGTCCCGTAAATGTTGTATAAGCAAAAGTAAGTTGTTGGACAGTTAGATGGATAGCTAGATGCTGCTAGATAGATAACTACTTGATCAATTACGGATAGCAGAGAATAATGATGGAAGCGATTGATTAAAATCAGCAACAAGTTGTTAGCTACCATCAGGCTAGACAACCACCAACCAAACTCTAGCTACAATGAATCAAACGTTCATGATTTCTTCCTTATCTAGCTAGCCCAAATCAACCAAAAGGACACATACTTCTAATTTTGTATGCAATCTAGCAACTAACGTTAGCTTCTAATACATGTTAAATGAGCCAATGTCCAGCTGACGTTAACTAGCTAAGTAATATAACTAGCTAGCTAACTTAGCAGGATAACAAAGACAGCAGTTCAACACAACAGGCCATTTTGCCAATGCTAACATTGATTAATAAAATGTGTTTTACCTGTACAGTGTGAGCTTCTTAGTATAAATGCGTAACGTTAGCCACGTCTGTTTTGCAACACAAGTATTGAACTGAAGAAAAAAAGTATTGAACCGAACCAGCTAGCTAGTTACTGCTTGTATTTACAGTACCAAGACAACAACACAGCCGTTGTTGGAGAAAAAACAACGTGCTTTAAAAACGACGCCCTTTTCTTTGATTTTTCTTCGGTGGATTTGACTTGGCCAAAAAATATCGCCGCCTTGTGCAAGGAAGACCGTGGGGATACCCTGGCAATGCAGTCAGTGTCTAAAATGATGATGCTATTCCAAAGATTTTGTCTGAAATGTTTGTGTGCTCGCCAGTTTGCAGTCCTTAGTCATCCCTATGGAAAAATGAATGGGGAAAGAATAGGGTTTTGGAAAAAACGCCCAAAATAAATTCTGAAGTTAACACAGGATTTTTAAATTTAAATATTGTATTTATTTAACCTTAATTTAACTAGGTAGACTAGTTGAGAACAAGTTCTCATTTACAACTGCGACCTGGCCAAGATAAAGCAAAGCAGTGCGGCAGAAACAACAACACAGAGTTACACATGGAATAAACAAGCGGATTATGAGCCCTAATAAATTTTGTTCTATGAGATAATAGCATGACCATTGTGATTTGTTTTACCTTATTGCATAGGTTATTCAAAAATCACAAAAAGTCATGGTCGTTTATGAAGACTATCTCATCGAACAAAATGTATAAACACGTTCTTATGCCTGTTTATCACAGACCTTATTTTAGGCGTTTATCCAAAATCCTACAAAAACGCCATTAATTTTCCTCACGAACTCACGAGTTAGTACATACATAAAATACGCCATTATATACTGTATTTCTCTCTTTGAGATAGCTACATAAAAAGAAGCATTAAAGCAAGTCAATCAAAATCGATAAATTAATCTGTGGGGATGTGTTTTTTGAATAATAGATCTCACTCACGTTTATCTATTGTAGGCCGACGCCTACGTGATGTTCCCACAATGTCCAAAATCAAATCAGGCTGACAGATTTAAATTAATTTTGCTCGCTCATTTACAAACTCTATGTTGAAGAAATATTGCAACAGCAACATCATTTATGCTGTATGTTATACCTGTACCGAAGTAGGCTAGGTTTTGTCCTATGCTATTTGGGAAATGGTTGGATTTTTTTATTTAAAAAGAAATAATACAATTTGTAACAAACTGTTGGAATATAAGCGTTTAGTTCACAAACTACAAGTCAGCGAAAGTTACAGGTATTTATACATATTGAGAGAACATTCCAAATCCCACCCACTGTCTCACAGAGAAACCCTCCCCTTGCGCGCACCATCCATCTCTATCCTCCAACCACTTACCAGCTCTCCAGTCCATCATGAATAAACATTAATTTTAATAGTACATGGTACCTTTCAGTCTACTGTGAGGTTCAGTTGGGGAATATTGACAGGTGGTCCGTAAATCGCAACTAATCCGGTAAAAGGCACGTTTTGCGTCTTCCGTGTCTTTGGGAAGACAATGGCTCGCGCCAGGATATATCGGGAGTCATTGTGCGTGATTTTATTGCAAATAGTCCTTATTTGCTCCGCTCAGGTAAATCACAAATTACGGTTATTTTCTTCTCCAATGGTTCACACCGATTTGTTGGCCAGCCACAACGTATACCTGGTTTGTATGATAGGCATGTATGACTGCTTTTCTTGAGATTATATTGTCCTGTGTTATTGGGATAGAATTTCCCATGGATGGGATATGCTGGGATGGGATGCTCAGACTCCCAAATGTTTTGAAACACACCTTCTATGCATTTACAGATTCGTTGAACCGTATAGTTTACAAATACATTAGACCTACCATAATATGCCTATTGATTAGTGGACTATTTCTTTCTTTTGTGAATAGCTGCATGATTTAGAGGTGTGTGTAGGGCAAGTAACATAACAGCTGCATGTGTAGGTTGGAATCGCAACAAAAATATTCTCAACATATGTAATTACATAGAGTGGTCCCTTGTATAGTGGATAAAGGCTTGTGGTTTTCTTTTCTTGACCTTTCTGCCCACAAAACGACTAATTTCACACAATGGAGCTCTTTGTGTGAGGGGACCAAAGCACTGCCATCAGCCATGATTTGGAGATACATTTCAGTAGAGGCTCTTTAAATGATTTTGTTTATTTATCTACAGAGGGGCCCGGTCGGTACCAGAGGCCCCGCAGGACCCCCTGGTATAGCAGGCGTGCCTGGAGTCGACGGCATTGATGTGAGATATCTTTTGATTTAATATTTTATTGTTTATTTGTGTCATTTCACGCTTTAGACTTATATGTTGTTCAGCACCACACCTGGTACAGACCAACATTAATTGTGTTATTCTGTCATTTTCAACCTATAGTGGAGTTTTACATTGATATTAAATAAACATTCCTTTTTTCTCTTTCATTTCAGGGAGACAGAGGGGATGATAACTTCATAGAAGGCGGCCCTGTGAGTGGACTATTATTTCCTTTGCCATAACCTACCAATAAATGGTTAATACATTTTAGCATGGTATTGAAATGGTCACTCTGTTCCCAGGGTCCTGATGGGGAAGATGGCAAACCAGGAACTCCTGGAACAGCCGGCCTACCAGGGGCAGACGTAAGTTACACAGAATACACACATTTACAACCAGTTTATTATTCATATTCCCCAAGCAGGAAACCTTAGTACAAAATCAGATAAGACTCCACTGAGTCTATTGAACATCTGTAACTTCTGAAACTCAAGGGACTGAAAATCTGTGGTACTACTGCTGTGTGAGTCGTTTATATTGGCTCCTGAGCAAAAAGTTTGGGGGGGGGGGGGCTCAGTGGGATACATCAACCTGGGTATTTAGGGGAGAGAGGAGAATGCTTCAAATAGTTTCCTGACTGAAACAGAGAAACAGAGGTCTTTTTGTGTAAGTGGCTGACAGGAAAGAACTGGGAAGACAGGAAAGAACTGTATGCTGGGAAAGGTGGAACAGAAGGGCCACAGTGTGTGTGCTGTCCATTTGGGCAATAATGCTGAATATAGAATGGCTTATCAGATGAACTGCTGACTGCTCTGTGTCTGGCAGAGTTGGTAGTGTCCAGGTATGTTGAGGTAATGCACTAGTTTGGGCTGGGTAGCTCCCTATTCTCCTTTGTTTAGTGAATAGTGATCATATTTTTAGGAACAGCAAATACCTTGATAACACTGACTTCAAGTAGTCAACTATCATCCATTCTTCCTGTTTCTCTGTCCATAACTGGAGTTCTGATTTGAATGATTCCGGATTTCTGTTGATTGCTGTCTACCAAAGCTATTGACTAATTAGAGAGTATTAGTAGTTCCTTGATCTTGAGAGGATAGTTCAGAGCGTCTTCTCTTTTCAATCCATTGATTCAAGCTTGGCGGAGGACTAGTTGGACTAATTAAGTGACCTATGGTTTATGTAGGTGGTGGAAGAGGGGAGGGGCTAAACAGTGTGAGAGAAGACATCCCATTTTAGTCTTATAATTGCTAAATTACTGTACAGGAAACATGTAATCCATGAAATGTCAATGATGAAAATATGCAATGGTTTAGTTAGTACATTGTTTAGTTAGAGCATTGGTCACATACTTTGTAATGTATTATCGTCAAGATACAAACGTGGAATATAAGAATAATAATATAATAATAATAATATATGCCATTTAGCAGACGCTTTTATCCAAAGCGACTTACAGTCATGTGTGCATACATTCTACGTATGGGTGGTCCCGGGGATTGAACCCACTCGAGTTGTCTCAATTGAGATGCCTTCCATAATTTGTCGAAATCTTGTTTATAGATTATAGATTTGGATTACAAACCTTCCTTTGTGTTTATCAAACACAAATTTAATTAAGGAAATCAGATTTACAGTAATATTGCCTTGAAGTAAGGCAACCCTGTTACTAATGGTGATCTCAGAGAGTACTGTGTCAGCAGCTCAGTGTTGGAACAGTTCTATTTCAAATCAATTCATTTCCGGAATGGAGGAATGGATGGATTGCCTATTATTTCTAATGAATATATTCATAATCATGTCCTTTTATCATTTCCCAGGAGTCCCATTGAATGCTTGTAAAGAATAAAATAATATAGAATATCACACTAAGAATGGGTAACAGAGCATGCAATTAGTTCTTTAACTGGAGGGCATAAGACACGTATTGAAGTTTTATATTGTCTACTCATGGACATTCATATTTCTGTGTGGTTGATAGAAGCTTTGTTATATCTATAGGGTGCCACTGGACCTGTTGGGGATCTCGGCCCAGATGGGCCTCCTGGAATAAAAGTAAATTTTCTTTATTTGAAATCAAATGTATCCATAACCTTCCTATCTGTCTAATATCTATATTGCTGAAATATAATGCATATACACTCTCAGTACTCAGTGTGTGGAGGCTGGTCTGAAGACTATGAATGAGAAAATATCAGTACGCTCCAAAGCAATGAAAGGTTGAGATTGTTTCGCTGCCATGTTATTGTCATCACCAACCATCTTGTGTGCTTCTCTATCAGGGTGAACCCGGAGAGGCTGGGGAAGTCGGGGAGATTGTAAGTAAGCATGGTTAACTAAACGTATTAATATAATGTATGAATAATAGGGATGTAGTAGGGATATGGATTTATAAATACGAGTTGTGTAGTTGTGGATTTATAAATACGAGTTGGGTGCATTCACGTTTTGGGAAATACCATCGAACATGGGGCTCATTAGAAGGCTTGTGATTGTTTTGCTCTTTTCTGCCCATAACAAGTATATCAAGAGCTGCGTTCACTTTCTAAATTAAAAGGAAGATGAACATAATACATTTTCTGTCAACAATTTGCATTTTTTCTTACCATAAACAGCAACTGCTGAAGATGCCGCCATGCTTGCTGTCTTTTTTCTTGACAAATGACAGCAGAGAGGTGCAAGTGAAAAACTTGGAGCACGGGGATGATAGATGAGTTTCCCACTAGTAATTACCAGTGGATTTTTCACAGTTGTATGCTGGTATTTACGGAATTATAAGTATTGTACACCGACACCCATTGGTTGACCTGAAATCATATATGACATAAATACACCCACCTAGGATATGACACTTATAAGGATACTATCTACTTAAGGGTATGATATACTATAAGGACTGATTTTTAAAAAACTGCATTGTTTAAAACTGTACATTTTATTACTGTACCCTTGTTACTGCATTGATTAACTTGTTAATACAGAAAACTGCAACTTTACCTCAATTTTACACCTTCAAGCCTCTCCATGAATGGGAGTAGAAGCTGTTAAAGAAGCCTATTTGACCTAGACTTGGCGCTCCGGTATCGCTTGATCTGCTACCACACAGCAAGCGGTACCGGAGCTCCAAGTCTAGGTCAAAAAGGCTTCTTAACAGCTTCTACCCCCGAGCCATAACACTCTTGAACAGCTAATCAAATGGCTACCCAGACTATTTGCACCCCCCCCCCCCCCCCCCATTTTTACACTGCTGCTACTCTCTGTTTATTAACAATGCATAGTTACTTTACCTCTATCTACATGAACATATTACCTCAATGACCTCGACAAACCGGTGCCCCCGCACATTGACTGTGTACTGGAACCCCCTGTATATAGCCTCCACATTGACTGTGTACTGGAACCCCCTGTATATACCCTCCACATTGACTGTGTACTGGAACGCCCTGTATATAGCCTCCACATTGACTGTGTACTGGAACCCCCTGTATATAGCCTCCACATTGACTGTGTACTGGAACCCCTGTATATAGCCTCCACATTGACTGTGTACAGGAACCCCCTGTATATAGCCTCCACATTGACTGTGTACTGGAACCCCCTGTATATAGCCTCCACATTGACTGTGTACTGGAACCCCCTGTATATACCCTCCACATTGACTGTGTACTGGAACCCCCTGTATATAGCCTCCACATTGACTGTGTACTGGAACCCCCTGTATATAGCCTCCACATTGACTGTGTACTGGAACCCCCTGTATATAGCCTCCACATTGACTGTGTACTGGAACCCCCTGTATATAGCCTCCACATTGACTGTGTACTGGAACCCCCTGTATATACCCTCCACATTGACTGTGTACTGGAACGCCCTGTATATAGCCTCCACATTGACTGTGTACTGGAACCCCCTGTATATAGCCTCCACATTGACTGTGTACTGGAACCCCCTGTATATAGCCTCCACATTGACTGTGTACAGGAACCCCCTGTATATAGCCTCCACATTGACTGTGTACTGGAACCCCCTGTATATAGCCTCCACATTGACTGTGTACTGGAACCCCCTGTATATACCCTCCACATTGACTGTGTACTGGAACCCCCTGTATATAGCCTCCACATTGACTGTGTACTGGAACCCCCTGTATATAGCCTCCACATTGACTGTGTACTGGAACCCCCTGTATATAGCCTCACTACTGTTATTTTATTGTTGCTCCTTAATTATTTGTTATATTTTTATTTTATACATTTTTTCTTAAAACTGCATTGTTGGTTAAGGGCTTGTAAGTAAGCATTTCACTCTAAGGTCTACACCGGTTGTATTCGGCGCAAAATTTGATTTCATTTGAATTCTCTTTTGTTTACCGCAGGGCGAGGGACCTGATGGGACTGATGTGAGTACTTCCCCATTTTTCCCACACCTGAATAAGCAAGAATGTATTTAAATAGAAGAGAATTCAGTACATTAGCACTGTGTCATGTCCTTTTTGTTTCACTGACAGGGAGCAGCTGGTGCACAAGGGTTGGTGGGCGAGCTTGGCAAAGTCGGTACCCCGGTGAGTACTGCCTTTTTAACATTTAGAAAATGATGGCTAGGTACACAGGGCTTCCAACTGTTTCAATGTCTTATTATATTGCAGTTAAAATGGAGATATTGACTTCTACTTGTTAAATTATTGCATTCATTCACCGGTAAACATATTATTATTATGATTTACAGGGATCACAGGGCAGGAATGGGCCAGTTGGGCTTCCCGGACCTGCAGGGCCCAGGGTAAATATGTTTATTCTCATGATGAATTAGTTCCATATTAGTGTTGTCATCCTTAGTACAGTAGGACAACCCATGTGATGTCATAGCTGCATAGTTCTGTGTGCCATGAAAAGTATCAAAGGGAAGACAGACAATTTACAGCATCCTGTACATTTTTAAGTGCACTGCAACAACCAGCCTGTAAGACAAACAGCCCGTTTTGCCGACAATTACTTCAAAGACAGAAATGTAAATAAAATGGTGTTTTTCTCCCCAGGGTCTTCCTGGCGTGTATAAGGGGGAAGACCTGGTAAGGAGTTCACAAGTTTCCTTTAAGGGCACCACAGCTATGCATGTGTACCCTGTTGCTGATGATGGGGAACTTTTCAGCAGAGCCCCCCTGTGGCAGGGCTCTTAGATGACCTCAAATAGGCTTTACTTGTGTTTTTCAGTGTCCCAATGCCTGTCCTTCTGGTCTTAACGGATATTCTGGCCTCCCAGGCATGAAGGTGACTACATAACAAATACTCATACGATACTATGGTTTCTCATTGATACTAATATACTATAGATGTTGATGCTGTATCTTGTCAGTGAAACTGGCTTGCATATAGCAGTAACATTATATGGTTTCTCTTTAGGGCCACAAAGGGGTAAAAGGAGAGTCTGGTGAGCCTGGAAAGCAAGGACACAAGGTAACGTCTCCCTCTTTTTACCCAGATAAATTATCAACAACTACAATAAGGTCAATAATAATGATTGTGACATTGGTTTGATGTTTTCTACAGGGAGAAGAAGGAGACCAGGCAGGAGAGGGCGAGATGGGAGCTCAAGGGCTACCAGTAAAATATTTTAATATTTCTCTCACATCTGTATCAATATGAATGTGTCATTCACAATGTGGCTATGATACATGTATTTTTTGATTGAAATTGGCTTCTTCCTCTCTCTCTCTCTCTCTCTCTCTCACACACTATTCTCTCTCTGCTGAATGATTTTAGGGCCAAGGGGGGCCCAGGGGAATAACAGGCATAATGGGCCTCAAAGGTGACAGGGTAAGGGTCATGAGGTCACACATTGTTTGACAGCATAGGGTGAATGCCAAAGATGAGCGATGTACTGTATATTACTGCCATCCTCAGCGGGTGCAATATTGCTGTAAAAATGACTTCAGCTTGGCCTGTTTCAGCACTGCCAAACCTCAACATCCCACAACTTATGTTTGAGCACACTAGTAAATGCATTAAAAAAAACATATATTTGACATCTGAAATGTCTTTGATAACAGGGACCACGTGGAACGTTTGGAGACCTTGGTCCCCAGGGAATTCAGGGTGGCTCAGTAAGTGCCTGTCTTGTTTTTAACACCGTGACGTTCACCTCTTTTTCACCATGACCTCTTTGCCACCACGCACATTACAGTAACATCTCAACCTATATTCTACTATTTTGGTTTAAGAAATTAGTTTTTCTTTTTTAGGGTGACGTGGGCCAAAGAGGAGTAGTGGGCGAGACTGGACCAAACGGTGGTCAAGTAAGTACTAAAACATCACACCATCATACAAATATATTATCACTGTTATATCATCATTATTATTATTACTGTTATATTATCACTGTAGAACAACAGAGCACATGGTCATTCACTTTCAAAAGCAAAAACCTGCCGCCAATTCATACAGGTGCACTCACTGTGTGTTGTTTTGCAGGGGGCCCGAGGTCCACAAGGAATAAGGGGCCTTCCAGGGGGGAAAGGGGAGCCTGTAAGTATTGTACACACCACAGCCTTACTAAATCTGATTTATTATCGACTAACATCTCATCTATGACATCTATGACATTACACACAGCATGAGCTTATGTTCATGGACATACAGCTGACTCAATACACATGCCATGAAGCTAATCTTCTTTGTTAACGCCCAACTCCCCTGTTCTTTCTCTCATGGACAGGGTCTAGCTGGGCCTGATGGACGTGAAGGAATTCCCGGGTTGCCAGCATCTAAGGTACGGCTCAAACTGCTGTTCAAAGACATAGGCTAAATGAGGATGTACACACAGGAAACAAGTCAGATTGACAAGCTGTTGTTTTTTCTCTATCATGTTAAGGGTATTACTGGGAAAGTTGGCAGTCCAGGTGATACTGGGCTCCAAGGACTTCCTGTAAGTGTGACCTCTGACCCCTAGCATCTCTGATTCATCATATCCATTTTACATGCGTATTTGTTTGGGTTTATTTGGTTGTTCATTTGTTTTGATGTGATTCTCGCCATAGGGTTTGCCAGGCGCTTATGGTCCAAAAGGACAAAGTGGCGAAATGGTAGGGGAATGTTTTAAATGTATGAATTAAACCAGTTATTGACCATACAGTATATGAATCTCTATTATGGGGAATCTTATGTTTTCCTCTCTTTGTTACTAGGGTAACTCTGGCGACCCAGGTTCTGTAGGACTAATGGGGTCTCCTGGGAAATCAGTAAGTCAAGAGAAAGTCTATTGATGAAAATTATATCATATTAAATGACAGTGATGAAATAAAATACTTTGATACAGTATACATATTATCCCTTTCATACTTGCACCAGTAGCATGAGAGATCTCAGGGTGACTTGCTTTGTTTACAGGGGGAACGTGGCGAGCAGGGAGAAGTAGGACCTGTCGGAGCAAGAGGTGGACCAGTGAGTATGTTCTATAGTATATGTGATTCACTGTGAGAAAGCCATCCATGTTAAAACACTATCAAGTTGGATTACTCTTTTCAAGGTCTCGTATGAACTTCAGCAGTTTGAATAAATGATCTGGAACCTCGTGATTTTAGGGTTAGGGAATTAGGGATAAATGGTGTGAGCTAAATAACGGAACAATAGAATAAGCAAGATCAGCACAAAGCATTTGAACTCTATTGCCACGCACAACCTTTGCTCTATTATTCTGTCAGCATTGTTCAACAAGCTCAGAACTTCATGTGATTCATTTGGGAAGGTCTTGGACTACAAGACTATAATAAATCTGCACCTGCGCCACAATTTCTTCTCTATTACTTCCTATTCTTCTTCTCCTATTTTGCTGTAGGGTGAAAGAGGAGTGCGTGGACCAGACGGACCTGCAGGGGCACCAGGACCCAGGGTAAGTCAACAGCCCAACATACCATTATAACTGACATACTCATAGCCCCAAAACAAGCCCACTAGATGTATCCTGAACCACAATGAATAAAGCATTTGACAGTTTCTCGGAAACATCCATACAACTGACCAATGAACTTGAAACATACAAATGAACTAGGCTAAGATGCTGGTGAAATCTGTAACCTGGGTAGTAAATAGGTGGAAGAATAGAGGGAGTTGAGCATCTTCTGCACAAGAATGATGGGAAAAGCCATGGGAAGTGATGACCAAGTGACCAAGCACAGAACCCTGTGGTGCTCCAGTCATCTGACTTTGTTGTGAGAAAATGCAAGGATTGGTAAGGTAAGATGCAGACAAGGAAATATCGGAGTGAAGCCAGTTCAATTCGGAATACAGAACAGGATTTTGTGGTTTGCAATGTGATGAATTATGATGCTACTGTGATGGGGAACGAAGAGGAAGACAAGAACATGATGAAGACGGTGTGAAAGAGGAGGAAGAAGAAAACAAAGACTATGAAATAAATGACCTTTTCTAGGATCATGTGCTGTGTGGCAAGAACAAAGTTGATGCTGGTCTCTCAACATTTACTAGGGTGGCCATTCCAATTATGTTGAAATAATTGTATATGTAATTATTTATGCTTACTTTCCTATTTTCATGACAATGCCTTTCCTGCCCTACTTTTCCTGGAACTACGACACCACTGTGCAAATAACACAAGCCGCCCCCATCCATACCAAGTCTTTTGCTATTTATATATGACATAACATCAGTATAAACAATGCACTGAGTGTACAAAACATTAGAAACACCTTCTCTTTCCATGACATAGACTGACCAAGTGAATCCAGGTGGAAGCTATGATCCCTTGATGTTCTTTGTTAAATCCACTTAAGGCAAAACAGGGGGTGCAACTCAATAGTAGGAAGGTGTTCTTAATGTTTTGTACCCTCAGTGTATATTGCTGTTATCTGCTATCATTCCATACATATACAATTTAACATTGGCATTGTTACCATAGTAACCCTTCAGCTCAACCAAGCTGAATACCAGTGACTAAGCGCAAACCCACTCCAAGCAAGTGGAGCCGTATGCTCTCTCATATTGAGAGTGGCAGCCCTTTATAAGCCTCCAGACTGCAGTAATACTGTAATCCGCCGATGAGGGGCTATGAATGGAGTCCTGTTACACTGGTCCATGGGCAAGAGGAGGATTCAGGCCAGGAAAATAAGCTGAAAAGGCCTGAAAGAACCCTCTGTTTCTCAGGAATTCCTTAAACCAGTCAGACGAGGGTATGCCACACAATCAGTACCCACACTTCCAAAACATCTCATGGAGTGTGTCCCCAATACCTTTTCCAGCTCACCCATTTAGACACGTTTTTTTCCAGCTACATTTTTTGCTTGTTGTGCAAATGTAGTCAGCTGAAGGCAAGGGGGAGGTTGGAACGTTGCACAGGCAATCCACTGTGTTTGAGTTTTTTAAGTGTGTGTCTATATATATTTATTTTTTTTTACAGGGAGGTAAAGGGGATCTCGGGCTTCTTGGTTTGCCTGGCCCTGCCGGCCTGGTTGGACAGAATGGAGACAGGGTAAGGAATATAAAAGGTACCACAAAAGCAGAAGCAGAAATACATGTGTAAAAGCAAAATATAATTGTCCTATTCCTATCTCTCCAGGGTGCAGTCGGTTTGACCGGTGCTCAAGGAGAACAAGTAAGTTTTATCAATACCATCTCAACCGACCGAATAGTCCATTCCTGCATAAGGGAGGTGAGCATATTCTATGTAGCCATCAAATGATGCAAGAAGATGAATGGAGTGAATTCAAATGAGTAACACCAAGCACTTAGGAGCTACCAGAAGAGTACAGAAGGCCCCAACAAGGCCTACTTGGGATGGACACGTGTTAATGATCCTGTAAGACGTGTTTTCTCTAACAAAGACATTTCTACTCATTGATTTAGGGAGAAGCGGGTTCAGAGGGCACAGCGGGAGACAGAGGGGACTTTGTGAGTAAATACATAAAGAAAAAACGTTGCTGTGCCCAACATTTTTTTTTTAAGTAAAAGAGTACTGATTCTGTTTTACTATAGGGTGACGAAGGGGAGCCAGGAGAGAAAGGATCGGTGAGTCCAGTTGATAGCATTGCTTACTGCTACAGTTCTCTGTTGACATAGACTAGGCCAATTATGTCCAGTACACATAATGTGGTACCTGTTCGTCCCAAAATCATGTGGGACTCGTCATGATTAGATGCCACAACTTAATACTAATACTAGAGGTCACGTACTAGTGAGCATCATCATTTCTCATTACTGAATCACTTCACAGTGTTTGCGCCATGCCAAAAGAAAGCCTTGCACACTGTAGGACTACATGCCTGAAACACATGATCCTAGACCTAGACAGACAGCATTGTCTATCCTCCCAATGGTGCAGTCTGTGTAATCCAATTTTACCTTTTGTTTTGAATGAAAGCTGAATGCCATTGTGTCGCGCTCTGTCGCTGTTTTCAGACGGGCAGACCAGGAGAGACTGGAAACAAAGGGCCGGAGGGCGGCCGGGGCATACCAGGCCCAGAGGGCAAGCCGGGCCAACCTGGACCACGTGGCATGCAGGGAGACAGAGGGGTGCCAGGACTGCCAGGGACACAGGGGCCAGCGGTAGGCACTTTAACAATTAACCAGATCTGAGGGCCTGAAACAGAGCAGGAGTCAAAAAGAGCTGTTTCTTAGCACTGCACTCATATAGAGTAGACTGGAGGAGACAGCGGAATTCACATGATGACTTTGCCCTGTGTTAAAGACATTCTCCCAAACTTTGGTGTCTACTATATGTGACACAGTAGACAATTTTCGTGGACCACTTTTGACTCATGAGCGCGACATTCAGAACTACTGGCTAAAGAGTTTACCAGTGAATCTCTTTAAGTATTTCCATGGGCTAAGACATTCCACGAAAAAAAGCCTGTGTAGCTAGCTATGAATAGCATTAGTTACCAGATAACACCACAATTCTCTCAACAACCACCTGTTTTCCCAGGGGAAAAAACCAAGCGATACACACATCACACAAGTTTGCATGAGGGTAATGCAAGGTAAGTCGTGATCATTTTCATATCACACTCTTATCCATTTGATATTGACCATTACTGAACCCATCACATTTGATAAGGCAGGTCCATAGGTTTCATTGAACTGACCCCCCCCCCCCCCCATCCTTTTCCCTTCCTGTGCCACAGAGCAGCTAGCCCAGCTAGCAGCCAGCCTGAGGAGGCCTGAAGCAGGCATCTCTGGACTGCCAGGTCCCCCTGGCCCCCCCTGGTCCTGCAGGCCCCTCCGGAGAGAACGGCTACCCAGGACTGGACGGGGCCAGAGGACTGCCAGGTCTCAAGGGACCTCCAGGGCTACTGGGTCGCAAAGGACTCAAAGGTGAGGTTCTGAGTCTCTAAAGATGGTGGAAATATGTCCTAAATGTAATATTATGGCCTTGTTTGTTAAGCCAATGACAAGTTGGCTGAAGCAAGCTGGTAGCAGTAGTATAAGTGATCTTCATTTGAATAACTAGGATTGTTTGTGCCATCACAAGTGAAGTTCACTACAGCCATCCTGCATTGCTAAACTTTACTTGAATTCAAATCAAATTTATTTATATAGCCCTTCGTACATCAGCTGATATCTCAAAGTGCTGTACAAAAACCCAGCCTAAGACCCCAAACAGCAAGCAATGCAGGTGTAGAAGCACGGTGGCTAGGAAAAACTCCCTAGAAAGGCCAAAATCCAGGAAGAAACCTAGAGAGGAACCAAGCTATGTGGGGTGGCCAGTCCTCTTCTGGCTGTGCCGGGTGGAGATTATAACAGAACATGGCCAAGATGTTCAAATGTTCATAAATGACCAGCATGGTCGAATAATAACAAGGCAGAACAGTTGAAACTGGAGCAGCAGCACAGTCAGGTGGACCGGGGACAGCAAGGAGTCATCATGTCAGGTAGTCCTGGGGCACGGTCCTAGGGCTCAGGTCCTCCGAGAGAGAGAAATAAAGAAGGAGAGAATTAGAGAATGCACACTTAGATTCACACAGGACACCGAATAGGACAGGAGAAGTACTCCAGATATAACAAACTGACCCTAGCCCCCCGACACAAACTACTGCAGCATAAATACTGGAGGCTGAGACAGGAGGGGACAGGAGACACTGTGGCCCCATCCGAGGACACCACCGGGCAGGACCAAACAGGAAGGATATAACCCCACCCACTTTGCCAAAGCACAGCCCCCACACCACTAGAGGGATATCTTCAACCACTAACATACCATCCTGAGACAAGGCTGAGTATAGCCCACAAAGATCTCCGTCACATTGATGATAATGTATACGTTCTGCATAGGTGACACGGGCGACAGAGGAGACAGAGGACCCACAGCAAGAGGGGTTAAAGGAGAACCTGGAGCACCCGGTCTACCAGGTAAAGATACCAGTCACAAGAGTATTATAAGGCTACATGCCCACAACATAAAAATGAAGGCTACAGTCATAACCACTGTGCTAACCCAATATGCGCCATGTCTCTATATGCTCAGCTATAACATGGTTAGCTAGCTATTTAGCAGTTCCACATTCATGTACATATCTCAACCGACCACTCTATCCACAGGTGATCATGGTAGAGCCGCCTATGGCACAGACGGCCGCGACGGCGAGAGAGGGCCACGCGGCGTTCCCGGTATTCCCGGCGTTCCAGGGCCTCCTGGTCGTCCTGGCCTCAACGGCTACTGCGAGTCGTCACAGTGCATTCTTCCTATGGTGGCGTCACCGATATCGGCAAAAGATTCCGGCATGAAAGGGCCAAATGAGGATTAAGATGTGAGTCGGAGACCCAACGGGTCCCTGAACTGAGGGGCCACAAGGGGCCAAACTATTCAGAGACTAGTGGAGGAACTAGCTAACGCGCCACGGAAGATCAGGGTTGGGGTCAATTCCATTTCATTTCAGTCAATTCAGAAAGTAAACTGAAATTATAATTCAAAAATGTTTCTCATTGAAAAGCAGGAAAATGGAATAGAATTGGAATTTCAGTTAACTTCCTGATTTGAATTCATTCAAATTGAAATGAGATGAAAATGTACCCCCAACCCCGTGGAAAAAAACATTACTTTGTCTGATGTGTTTTTACCGTTTGTTTGTATTTTGTTTTATTATTTTGTTATACCCTTCTAAAATACATTACAGTACCCCTTAACCTCAGCTCTAGCTTTTGCCATCTTTGCACTGTAAAATAAAAGGACCATTACATTTTTTGGGCAAACTAATTGTGATTTTATTGGGTACAGTAGGCTTTGTGTTTTGTTAAATATGAACCAAGTTAAAACAAAAACAGACCAGACTAACTGTGCTTTAAGCGACAATGTGCCAACCATTTTTAATTCACAGAATTCTGTGTGTTTATGTATTTGTGTCAATACCGAACTTTCATACAAATTACCAGAATACTGTTGGTTCAATGACTTTCATTTCTTAACCAGTATCGTTGTTGCATATCCACTCACCAACCCCAATGCTTTATCGTCTTCCTGATGTAGGATTTTCTTTGTCATGATGACTGTTTTTGTGATGGGAGAACTAGGGGGGCAGTGTTGTTCGAAGACATATGTAGAAATTGTATATGCCATTCTTATTTATTATAAAGGTCGGAGGAGGTGACATCAAAGGTTGTACAAAAGAGAAAATAAACACATTTTGATAAAAGTCTTGCATGTTTTGTATGAAAGACTACAACGAAAATCCAGCAAAGTGTTTTTTGGCTAATTTTCTGAGGCCTGCAGAGTTCTACTGACTGGATGGCCTGTGGGTACAAATATAGCCACAAGGGGACACTAGCAAGCTTGACTGTCACCAGATCCAGGGTATAACCAACAGCCATTTAAATATCTCCACAAAAGGGTTTTGATTAATTTTCTGAAAATGCTGTTTGTCTTTGTGCATTAGACTGTAGTTTTCCTATGCAGAAGATTCTTGATATTAAGTAAGCCTTGAGGGACATGTAACAGGGTTGGGGAGGGTTGAATAAATAAATTATTCACCTGTAATTGAGCCCACGCTTCTCATTTAAATCAAATGCAGTTAAGTATACCTTAATTATGACATGTTATGTGTCACTAAATGTATTAAAATGACATGATCAGTTTCAAGCCGTTTCCAGTAGGAAAACCTCTACCATGACTCTGCACGGCTTGTTTTTTGGGGATATTCTGGCATAACCTTTTCATTAGCTGAATTGGTTTCTCATGATCTTCTATGAAACAGTACATAATCTTCCTCTTTCTCTGCCACGGTTCCAGTCAGCAGTCCCATAAACAGGTCTGACTCTTTGTTAGTGCCAATGCTGGTACTCTAGACAGAACAAGCCCACTGGAACAATCCATTAAACCAAACAAGGCCAGTGTAAAACAAGTAAGGCATTATAGGCCTTCACTAATGGGAGTACAATAAGATATTATTCAAAACCAAGTTCAGTGTATCGTTTTAATGTACTCTCACAAGTTGGTGAACAGTTACAATTTGTCGCTCACGGTACTAAAACACACATCCATTGATAGTATAAATAGCCAACCTAATAATACACATTTTCAAATACATAAATCATCAAGTATCCAAGTATTAAGTTACGCACATCAAAATAAAAAGGCATACAAAATATCGCAGACGTTGCAAGTCCAGTTTCAAAGCGAAAAACACAAATCACATTTTGGACATGGCAGTAATTAATCAACAAGGTTTGATAAGAGAAAATAAAAAAATAAAAAGGTCCCAGACTTTCAATAAACAAATATTGCAACAATTAAGCATTTCATATTAAAAATAGTTACTGAAAGGACGTAAGTGTGTAGATGTCCTGCACAAGACAAAGGCAACATTCTTTTGTTCCAAGTAAAAAAATGAAACACCTTTTCTAATGTAGTGGATGACAAACCCACTCGATTGCCTTTTTGTTCCATTTTAATTGTAAGGCATTTCAAGTTTTAACCATGTGGAGGAAGGCATACATCTTTCTATTCAGTATTGAACTGAATCATAAAATTTAAAGGGATACGTAACTACTCATGTTAAATCATCGTTACAGTACTTTTTAAAATATTTTTTTAAGTAATAAGCACCCTTGCCAATTAAAACCTTGGGATGTGTTCAACATGTATAAACCAACATCTGGAGGTTCACAAAATTACTTCACTGGCTGTGCTCCTTTCCAATTCTAAGGACACACAGAGAACACTCACTCACTGTCACTTGTTCACAAACTAACCTCTTTTTTGACACTTGACATTTTTTCATTGAGAAGGGAAAACTTTACTTATTTGAGAATTAATTTCCAATAGAAATACTTCAACACAATGGATTTACTCAAAAAAAACAAGCCTGCCAGGTAGATAAGATAAAGAAATGAATGTATTTTTATAGGGGCATTGTTGGCATGGACTATGAATTAGTTGGCTTTACTACTGGATGCAGCAGTTGTTGCGGTGGCCGTTGGAGTCTTTGAAGCGCAGGCGCATCTTTGGACGATACTTCTCCAGGTAGAAAAGCTGCTTGCTGTTGAACGCTCCGCGACGCTTCCTGTTACGAGAGAAAATACATTGTCATTTCACATCATCTGAATTGCAGGTCAGTGCTATTAATTCAAAACAGTGTGTTTTATAGACTAGCCTCCATTTTTGAATGAAATAGTACAATGTACTTACACTGTAATTAAGGGTTAAGGTACATATAATGCAATTTCAACTTTCGACTTCTCAATTGCAGCTCAGTCCGATTATTTAAAAAACAATGTGTTTTAGCCTCCATTTTAAGATGCTGCAGCTACCAGTATATAGAGATCTACATGAAAGTGTATTTGCATCAGACTTACTGCCGGATAAACTGGACAGCATCTTCATATTTCATCCCACATTCAATCAAAGCCAGGGCAACCATGACAGGGGCTCTAGGAGTTTAACACACACAAAAAACATTGGAAATACTCAGAAGAAAAGATGACAATAGGCAGTTTGGGTTAGGGTACTATGGGACTTTTTAATACTGTGTATTATGGCTAATTGTTTTTTGGCATTCTTACCAAAGAACTAGCATCATCAATCTAGCATAATTCTGAATATAAATACTTATTACATGTTTAAAAATCCTTGCTACATGATTATAAATGTTTCTATACTAAGAGGGGAAATAAGAACACTAGTTTACCTCCCCAGGCCAGCTACACAGTGGACAGCAATGCAGCAACCAGGCTCCTCCCTAAACTTCATCTTCAGGAGGTTCAACCAATCATCAACAATCTGGTTAGAGGGGGGAGCTCCATCATCAAACGCCCAATCCTATTGGTGGAGGGGGAAATTAGTTCATCTGCCCTCATTCTCAGAAACAAAAACAAAGATGGTAGTAAATAAGTTCTGCATTGTAGATGTTGAAAAGTGATGTTGAAGCTTACCAGAACCTGTATTCCCTCTTTCCCCACCAAGGTGGAATCATAGGTGGCCTCACATACTCTCACAACGGTGGTCACTCCATACTTCTTCAGTTCCTGTAGAAGAATGTACTTTTATTTTCATATGATCTGCAACATATTCCATTATACATTTGACATACTACACAGGGAAAACATTTATATTTTCTAAACAGACCCTTTATACTATGGAAGAGAGGGACTACCTATGAGAATCCAAAACATTCATTACGTTTTATAACAAAATTAATTTCTGATATCGTCACTGTGTTAATGATGTGAGGGCTCACCTCAATGAATTTATTCAAAGTGGCATTGGTTGGATTGTGGGTAATGAGGAACCTCATGTTTTTGTAGGTGATCTCCACAGGGGCAGGTCGGTTCATACGCGCCATGGTGACAGACGAAAAAATGAGATCTTCCACAAAACAATCTAACAAAAACACTTATTGAGAAGGAGAGGGAATATCAACAAAATGTCAAACTATACTCCCACAACCGTGACCAGTGGGATAAAGAAGGCTATGGGGCGAAAGGAGGTCGGATTTGGCAGAAAAAAGGGTGTGGACAACCAAAATCAAACCCCTTCTCCTTTGGGAAACAGGTTCCCCCTTGATTCTGACCAGGCAGAAGCCAACGAGGGCAGTGTGCAGCAGGTAGAGTTACCCCATCCAGGCTCGTTCTGCTGGTAGGTTAGGAGGTGTCCTGATCCTGCCAACGTTTCAGATCCTCCTCCTGTGGGTCCAATGTGTTTGGAGAGGAGGTGAGTTCTGCTGTTCACTCGTCTGCATAGGCAGCTGCGTGCTGTGCCTGGCAGTAGTCCCCACTGCCCTTCAGAAACTCCATAAATGTGTGACCCAGAACACCACAGAACTGCTGCAAGAGACAAGAGTGGGAGGAGGAGTGAGTAAGCTACAAGGCCTCTAAACTCAAGGGGGAAATGGCTAAAACAACTGAAAAATAAAATGTTACGGAAACACATAATTGCTGCTCTCTTTCAGTCCAGATCTGGTCTTAACCATAGGTCTAATTTTATGGGTCTAACACGACTGCCAATGTGTGAAGGATGGATGTAGCTTACTAAGGTCGCAGCTTAACTTTCTACATATTATTTTTCTTTATAATTGCATACTAAAAGCAGTAATATCTACATATTTGGCCTACTATATGCCTCGTTGACAGAAGGAAAGATTTGTTAGAATTTCAGCATAGCTATTTTTGACAAGCCATGTATAATTCCCTTAGCATTGTATATGTTTTTCTCTGGCTGGTGCTCCAAATACTGTCTAAGAAGCTTGAAGTATGGATAGTTAATCCGATATTTTCTGGCTGGAAAATAATGTTTTGTTCTGAACATTAGTGCCAAATTGGAACTTTAATTAAGAGACAATACAATGACGTCAAACCTAGACGTCTGTCCAACGACAAAACCCAAACAAATCGAAATTTACATAAGTATGATGAAAGAGGATTTCTATAAAACTGTCCTTTGTGAAGGCAGACTCGGCGCCATCACCCGTATAGAGGCCTCATAGCTGAGCACTTGTACATGTCCATTGAGATAGAGAAACAACATTTTGAATAGTGAGATATTTAGCGCCTCGTTTAAGTAAACTACAGTTAATTAAGGTAAGAATGATTATAGAAACGGTCAATGATATTGCTGACAAGTTCATAAGAAAAATGCGTACATTTTATACGATGGTAATAGCTATGTCGAAAATGCTTCTCAAAGGCGCTCCAAAGGCAACCCACCACCTCGTTTAACTCGAATAAAATGTCAATCTAACGACAAAGCCTATTTAATTTCGCATACACCTTTAACATACCGTTAATCACAGGAAAAATCTCACATGTATCAATTTCACAAAGACAACAAAGCATGTGTCGAAAAGGCCCGAGATTTAATATTTGAAAAATAGGAAGACCAGTTGATACAGAATTACAACACGAGTAGCTACAATGTAACACAATATTTATATATGAAAATTGACACTTACTGGGATATGCTTACTCATTGAAGATTGTAGCTTAATCATACAGCCGGTCCCTAAAAATAAGTAAATATATTAAATGGTTTTGCACCATGCAGTCTAGGCAATTCCTCCGTGCGGAGTCGGCGTCTACTCGACTAGTACGACGCAAGGCAAACGGGAAATCACTATTCAGAGCTCTCTTGAAACCCCACCCTAGAAAGCCTACAAACAGGGCATGTTCTCTGGGATCAAATTGTAATCCTGCGCAAAAGAAGCCAACTCTTTATTAAGTTTTATTTACCTCTGTTTGAATACTTAAGGATTGCTGATTATTGACTATAAAGTGCTTACCATTTAGGGTTTCCACTAGCTTTCACAGCCACAAAGTCAAAAGAAGCTATTTTTTGTTGCTTTTTAGTCTCAGTTTAACGATTTGAGGGATAAGGTAAGGTCCTGAACAGTCATTCTGAAAAGTACTTTTTATCTCAAGGCTAACTACCAGGCAGTTTGAAAAGACAGGCTGGGTTGGGGGGGGGGGGGTTATATTGCTATATTCATGAGCTCCCCTTGACACCTCTTTGAAACGCCTATGTCAAGCAACTTGGATGAATTGAGCAGTGTTGCAGTAAAATCCTCTCAAGCACATTTGGTGATACACAAAGCAACAACATGGAAATTGCAACAACACTGAAATGCATCAGAGATATCCATTTTTATTATCCCAATTGGCATGTCTTTTGTGATGCTGTTCACAGCAGCACTGACGGATGTCTTGACTTGACAGCTGCGTCAGAGTTTTGAACAACCCTCACCCCCTTTTGTTCTATGCTGACTGAAGACCTAGCTGGCCAATAACTAGCTAACACCAGACAAAGATGAAAGGGGAAACATATACTAAACAAAAATATAAACGCAACATGTAAAGTGTTGGTCCCATGTTTCATGAGCTGGAATAAAAGATCCCAGAAATGTTCCATACACACAAAAAGCTTATTTATCTCCAATTTTCTGCACAAATATGTTTGCATCCCTGTTAGTGAACATTTCTCCTTTGCCAAGATAATCCATCCACCTGACAGGTGTGGCACATAAAGAAGCTGATTAAACAGCATGATCATTGGATTGACTGGGCCTGGCTCCCAAGTAGGTGGGCCTATGCCCTCCCAGGCCCACCAATGGCTGTGCCCCTGCCCAGTCATGTGAAATCCATAGATTAAGGCCTTACGAATTCATCTCAATTGACTGAATTCCTCATATGAATTGTAGTTCAGTAAAATTGTTGAAATCGTTGCACGTTGCATTTATATTTTTGGTCAGTATATAAGTATCTGTGCCATAGATGAATAGGGTACACTTTTAATAATATTTGCTGAAACCCTACAGCCATACTTTGGCACCAGTAGAGTAGCTATCTAGCTATATAAACCATGCTCCTCTGCAAACACACCTTCTCCATCGTTGGTTACAAGGCATTACTTATTTTAATTAGGTAAGATAATATCATGTTACCATTGGTGTACTGAAATGAGAGTTAAGGTGATGTCACCATTTCTTCTTAATAATGAATACAAGTGTTTGACATGGGGGGAGCAGCACAAGTCAAAAGTCAATGTAGCAGCAAAAGTCATTGGTCATCATATTTTGATCTGGTTTCCTTCAAATATCAAATTTCATGAAAAACTTGATTTTGACTGTTCAAAACAGCATGACATCTTCATCACAGAGTTTCTAAATCCAGAGGCGCAACATCGAAAGACTTCTGGGAACGCTTGCGAAGCAGACCAGGCCGTGGTTTGAGAAGTCAATGAGAGAAGGGAAAATGTCTATTGGAGAAGCAGTTTCTGTCTATCTTCATACTGTACTGTCTTTTGTTCTCATGCTTGTGTGACTCTTCTGAATGTGGGTCAAAAGGGTCATAAAAGTTTTTCACCCCTACCTCCTGGAGTCCTCCTTGTTAGCTAGCGGGACGCGGGGCGACACCAATAGGTGATCTTCGCTCCTGAATGTCGAAAACCTGCCCTCACTGTCATTAACAGAACTGCGGTAAAACAGTGCCCAACAATTGAAATGCAATTGGAGGTTGATCTACTTCTGTTCTGTAAATGGCACTGTGTGCTCTTTTCGAAGGATGGATCCCAGTCTTTCCAGGTCTATGGGATACAGGGGGTCGGGGGTGGTCTGCCGGGCATTGGGATGACAACCCAACTCGGGGAGGGGAGGGCTTTTAGCAGGTGGAATAGTGGGGACAAATTGGAGGTTTACTAAGTAGCAATGCGAATATCATGGTACAGCTAAATAGACACTCAATCATCATGTTACTTTTTAATGGTACGTTTACAAACATATATTTTGATAAATAGAATTGAAAGTTGTGTCTCATTATGGTAAGTGGTGAAATAAGTATAGCCAGTTACAATTGTTATGGCCTAGCAGATAATAAGAAAATACAATCAGTATTTACCTGGCTAAAAGAGAAGGAATATAATATCTATTGTTTACAGGAAACTCATTCAAAATTTTAGATGACGTTTTGTGTAAAAAGGACTGGGGGGTGGAATATATTTCTCCCATGGGCAAAGAAATTCAAAAGGGATGATGGTTTTAATTAACAGTAATTTTGATCCAAATGTGCAAATTGTCCAAACAGGTCATCAAGGTAGATGGATTATTTTAAATATGTTATTGGAACAGATATGGCTTACTAACCTATACTGTCCAAATAATGATGATCCAAGCTTCTTTGAAAATATATATAAGAATTTATCAACTCTACAAGCAACACTAGACTCTATTATTATTGTGGGAGATTTTAATACGGTCTTAAATACCTCTATGGACCGGAAAGGTAATCACACTACAAACTATCACCCTCAGGCATTTAAGGAAATCATGAATGTCATGGATATATTGGAATTAGTGGATATATGGAGACTTAAATACCCTGACCTAGTGAGATATACATGGCGGAGGCTTAATCAAGCTAGTCGTCTTGACTACTTTCTTATGCCATTCTCTCTGGAACTAAACGTTTAAAAAGTGTTGATAGGGGACAGAATGTGGTTGGATCATCACAAAATTGGCATATATATTACTCTTACAGAATTTCCACATGGGCGAGGATATTGGAAATTTAATCAAAGCCTACTTGATGATACATTGTTTAGAAATAGGACAGAAGAATTTATAACTGACTTTTTCAGACATAACATAGGTACAGCAGATCCCCTTATTGTATGGGACACTTTTAAATGTGCCTTTAGAGGCCATGAAATTCAGTACTCATCTATAAAACAAGCAATTTAGATCAAAAGAGTTCATATTAACAAAGGGAATTGAAGGACTAACAGTACAGTTAGATAGCAATAAAAACTACCATAGAGAAACAGAATAAGTTAGAGGAAAAACAAAAAGAAATGGAGGAATTTATTCAAAAAAGATCCAGTGTAATATATTATACAAATTAAGTGAACTGGATGGAATATTGGGGAAAATGCACCAAATTATTTTTCAATCTTCAATATAGAAATGCTACCAAAACAAATGTATTGAAACTTGTTACAAATGATGGAATCATGCATGATTCACCAAATGATATTTTGAAAGAGGAAGTACTTAAAGAATATGTTTTCCTTTCAGTCTCCTCCATCTCCACTAACTGAAACTAATTGTATGGATTTTTTCCCTAATAATAATGTAAAATTAACATCTGTACAGAAAGACTCATGTGAAGGCCAAATTACAGAGGAGGAACTTCTTGATACAATTAAAGCCTTTAAGGCTGGGGAAATCCAGGGCTGGAAGGCATACAGTACCAGTGGAAGTATACAAAAAAATTTATGATATACTCAGAGGACCATTATTAGTATGTTTTAACCACTCATATAAATAGTAGATTATCAGACACACAACAAGAAGGTCTGATATCATTATTACTGAAACAGGACCCAAGTGGTATATATAAAGATCCAGTCCATGTAAAAAAAAATCAGTGTTGTGATGCAAAAATATTAGCAAAATGCTTGGCGCATAGAATTTAAAAAAGTGTTGTTAGATATTATTAATCCTAATCAGACAGGTGTTTTACACGGACGATACATTGGAGATAATATAAGACAAGTACTGGAAACAATAGAATACTATGAAATATCGGGGACACCAGGCCTGATTTTCATAGCTGATTTTGAAAAGGCTTTTGATAAAGTACGGCTGGAGTTTATATATAAATGCATAAAATATTTTTTATATTTTATATATATTAACCCATTATAAAATGGGTTAAAGTTATGTAGGTGTCAAATAGTAAATAATGGCTACATCTCAGAAAGTTTTAAACTATCTAGAGGAGTAAAACAAGGTTGTCCACTATCGGCATATCTATTTATTCGAAATGTTAGCTGTTAAAATTAGATCAAACAATAATATTAAGGGATTAGAAATCAGTGGTTTAAAAACTAAAGTGTCATTGTACGTTGATGATTTATGTTTTCTTTTAAAACCACAATTAGAATCTCTCCACGGCCTCAGAGAGGATCTAGATACTTTTGCTATCCTCTCTGTATTAAAACCAAGTTATGATAAGTATACTATATTACGTACTGGATCACTAAAAAATGCACATTTTACATTACCGTGTAGTTTACCAATAAAATGGTCTGACGGAGATGTGGACATACACGGTATACAAATCCCAAAAGAAAGAAATGATCTCACTCTAATACATTTTTATTATAGAAAGTTAGCACAAATAGATACCATGGAACGGAAAATATCTGTCTATTTGTGGAAAAATCACCCTGATTAACCCTTTAATTTCCCTTTATTCAGATTACACCTGCTCACTTTCGGTTGTTTGAAAAGGAAATAATCTCAAAAATATAATTATTTTTTAAACAAGCCTTAGAAAGTTGGTTGCAATTTCAGTTTAATCCACCTGAAAAGACAGAACAAATAATACAACAAATATTGTGGTTAAACTCAAATATACTAATTGATTTTTTTAAATGTAATTTTCGAAGAAATTTAAAAACAAAGGTATACTTTTAGTGAATGATATTATAAATAGGACTGGTGGAGTTATGTCACACATGCAGCTAACACAAACATATGTAAATGTCTGCTCTACACAAAATTACAACCAATTAATTGCAGCATTACCACAACAAATGAAAGAGGCAAGTAGAAGGAGAAAAAAGTAAGGAACTTGTATGTTGGCCCTGTATTAAAGAACCTAAATGGTTTAAGAAAAGTGTGATAAATAAAAACATATACCCGTTTCATTTAAGGACCAAAAAACAGACAGCTGTGCCATATAAATGTCATGCAGGTGATAGAGGACCCAAAAGCGACTTAACAGAAACAGAGTTTCTTCAAGTCCAAACAGGGAATAACAGAAATCCTCTAGTCTGTAGAGGGGAATTACAAGAGAAGCGGCCACAGACTGCAGGTCGCTTCGGGTAGGCGCAGGCCGTAGTAGACAGAGACACCTGCTCACACGCAGCATCTGATGAAGGCAAAAAACACGACAGGACAGGGCGAAACACAATCACAGCATGGTGAATACAAAACAAGGAACCGACGGGACAGGAACGGAACACAAAGGAATAAATAGGGACTCTAATCAGGGGAAAGGATCGGGAACAGGTGTGGGAAGACTAAATGATGATTAGGGGAATAGGAACAGCTGGGAGCAGGAACGGAACGATAGAGAGAAGAGAGAGCGAGAGAGTGAGAGAGGGAGGGGGGGGAGAGAGAGGGATAGAACCAAATAAGACCAGCAGAGGGAAACAAATAGAATGGGGAGCACAGGGACAAGACATGATAATAAATGACAAACATGACAGTACCCCCCCACTCACCGAGCGCCTCCTGGCGCACTCGAGGAGGAATCCTGGCGGCAACGGAGGAAATCATCGATGAGTGAACGGTCCAGCACGTCCCGAGACGGAACCCAACTCCTCTCCTCAGGACCGTAACCCTCCCAATCCACTAAGTATTGGTGACCCCGTCCCCGAGAACGCATGTCCATGATCTTATGTACCTTGTAAATAGGTGCGCTCTCGACAAGGACGGGAGGGGGGAGGGAAGACGAACGGGGTGCGAAGAAAGGGCTTAACACAGGAGACATGGAAGACAGGATGGACGCGACGAAGATGTCGCGGAAGAAGCAGTCGCACAGCGACAGGATTGACGACCTGGGAGACACGGAACGGACCAATGAACCGCGGAGTCAACTTACGAGAAGCTGTCGTAAGAGGAAGGTTGCGAGTGGAAAGCCACACTCTCTGGCCGCAACAATACCTTGGACTCTTAATCCTGCGTTTATTGGCGGCTCTCACCGTCTGTGCCCTGTAACGGCAAAGTGCAGACCTCACCCTCCTCCAGGTGCGCTCACAACGTTGGACAAACGCTTGAGCGGAGGGAACGCTGGACTCGGCAAGCTGGGATGAGAACAGAGGAGGCTGGTAACCCAGACTACTCTGAAACGGAGATAACCCGGTAGCAGACGAAGGAAGCGAATTGTGAGCGTATTCTGCCCAGGGGAGCTGTTCTGCCCAAGACGCAGGGTTTCTGAAAGAAAGGCTGCGTAGTATGCGACCAATCGTCTGATTGGCCCTCTCTGCTTGACCGTTAGACTGGGGATGAAACCCGGAAGAGAGACTGACGGACGCACCAATCAAACGACAGAACTCCCTCCAAAACTGTGACGTGAATTGCGGGCCTCTGTCTGAAACGGCGTCTAACGGAAGGCCATGAATTCTGAATACATTCTCAATAATGATTTGTGCCGTCTCCTTAGCGGAAGGAAGTTTAGCGAGGGGAATGAAATGTGCCGCCTTAGAGAACCTATCGACAACCGTAAGAATCACAGTCTTCCCCGCAGACAAAGGCAGACCGGTAATGAAGTCTAAGGCGATGTGAGACCATGGTCGAGAAGGAATGGGAGCGGTCTGAGACGACCGGCAGGAGGAGAGTTACCCGACTTAGTCTGCGCGCAGTCCGAACAAGCAGCCACGAAACGGCGCGTGTCACGCTCCTGAGTCGGCCACCAAAAGCGCTGGCGAATAGACGCAAGAGTGCCTCGAACACCGGGATGACCAGCTAACTTGGCAGAGTGAGCCCACTGAAGAACAGCCAGACGAGTGGAAACAGGAACGAAAAGGAGGTTACTAGGACAAGCGCGGCGACGCAGTGTGCGTGAGTGCTTGCTTAACCTGTCTTTCAATTCCCCAGACTGTTAACCCGACAACACGCCCATAAGGAAGAATCCCCTCGGGATCAGTAGAAGCCACAGAAGAACTAAACAGACGGGATAAGGCATCAGGCTTGGTGTTCTTGCTACCCGGACGGTAAGAAATCACAAACTCGAAACGAGCGAAAAACAACGCCCAACGAGCTTGACGGGCATTAAGTCGTTTGGCAGAACGGATGTACTCAAGGTTCTTATGGTCTGTCCAAACGACAAAAGGAACGGTCGCCCCCTCCAACCACTGTCGCCATTCGCCTAGGGCTAAGCGGATGGCGAGCAGTTCACGGTTACCCACATCATAGTTGCGCTCAGATGGCGACAGGCGATGAGAAAATAAGCGCAAGGATGAACCTTATCGTCAGACTGGAAGCGCTGGGATAGAATGGCTCCCACGCCTACCTCTGAAGCGTCAACCTCGACAATGAATTGTCTAGTGACGTCAGAGTAACGAGGATAGGAGCGGACGTAAAACGTTCTTTAAGAAGATCAAAAGCTCCCTGGGCGGAACCGGACCCTTAAAACACGTCTTGACAGAAGTAAGAGCTGTGAGAGGGACAGCAACTTGACCGAAATTACGAATGAAACGCCGATAGAAATTAGCGAAACCTAAAAAGCGCTGCAACTCGACACGTGACCTTGGAACGGGCCAATCACTGACAGCTTGGACCTTAGCGGAATCCATCTGAATGCCTTCAGCGGAAATAACGGAACCGAGAAAAGTAACGGAGGAGACATGAAAAGAGCACTTCTCAGCCTTTACGTAGAGACAATTCTCTAAAAGGCGCTGTAGAACACGTCGAACGTGCTGAACATGAATCTCGAGTGACGGAGAAAAAATCAGGATATCGTCAAGATAGACAAAAACAAAGATGTTCAGCATGTCTCTCAGAACATCATTAACTAATGCCTGAAAAACAGCTGGCGCATTGGCGAGACCGAACGGCAGAACCCGGTACTCAAAATGCCCTAACGGAGTGTTAAACGCCGTTTTCCACTCGTCCCCCTCTCTGATGCGCACGAGATGGTAAGCGTTATGAAGGTCCAACTTAGTAAAGCACCTGGCTCCCTGCAGAATCTCGAAGGCTGATGACATAAGGGGAAGCGGATAACGATTCTTAACCGTTATGTCATTCAGCCCTCGATAATCCACGCAGGGGCGCAGAGTACCGTCCTTCTTCTTAACAAAAAGAACCCCGCCCCGGCCGGAGAAGAAGAAGGCACTATGGTACCGGCGTCAAGAGACACAGACAAATAATCCTCGAGAGCCTTACGTTCGGGAGCCGACAGAGAGTATAGTCTACCTCGAGGAGGAGTGGTCCCCGGAAGGAGATCAATACTACAATCATACGACCGGTGAGGAGGAAGGGAGTTGGCTCGGGACCGACTGAAGACCGTGCGCAGATCATGATATTCCTCCGGCACTCCTGTCAAATCGCCAGGTTCCTCCTGAGAAGTAGGGACAGAAGAAACGGGAGGGATGGCAGACATTAAACACTTCACATGACAAGAAACGTTCCAGGATAGGATAGAATTACTAGACCAATTAATAGAAGGATTATGACATACTAGCCAGGGATGACCCAAAACAACAGGTGTAAACGGTGAACGGAAAATCAAAAAGAAATAGTCTCACTGTGGTTACCAGATACTGTGAGAGTTAAAGGTAGTGTCTCAAATTTGATACTGGGAAGATGACTACCATCTAAGGAAACATGGGCGTAGGCCTGTCTAACGGTCTGAAAGGAATGTTATGTTTCCGAACCCATGCTTCGTCCATGAAACAACCCTCAGCCCCAGAGTCAATCAAGGCACTGCATGTAGCACCCGAACCGGTCCAGCGTAGATGGACCGACATAGTAGTACAAGATCTAGATGAAGGGAACTGAGTAGTAGCGCTCACCAGTAGCCCTCCGCTTACTGATGGGCTCTGGCCTCTTACTGGACATGAATTAACAAAATGTCCAGCAACTCCGCAATAGAGGCACAGGCGGTTGGTGATCCTCCGTTCCCTCTCCTTAGTCGAGATGCGAATCCCTCCCAGCTGCATGGGCTCAGTCTCAAAGCCAGAGGAGGGAGATGGTTGCGATGCGGAGCAGGGAAACACCGTTGATGCGAGCTCTCTTCCACGAGCCCGGTGACGAAGATCTACCCGTCGTTCTATGCGGATGGCGAGAGCAATCAAAGAGTCCACATCTGATGGAACCTCCCGGGAGAGAATCTCATCCTTAACCACTGCGTGGAGTCCCTCCAGAAAACGAGCGAGCAGCGCCGGCTCGTTCCACTCACTAGAGGCAGCAAGAGTGCGAAACTCAATAGAATAATCCGTTATGGACCGTTCACCTTGGCATAAGGAAGCCAGGGCCCTAGAAGCCTCCTTACCAAAAACTGAACGGTCAAAAACCCGAATCATCTCCTCTTTAAAGTTCTGGAACTTGTTAGAGCAATCAGCCCTTGCCTCCCAGATAGCTGTGCCCCATTCTCGAGCCCGGCCAGTAAGGAGTGAAATGACGTAAGCAACCCGAGCTCTCTCTCTAGAGTATGTGTTGGGTTGGAGAGAGAACACAATCTCACACTGCGTGAGAAAGGAGCGGCACTCAGTGGGCTGCCCGGAGTAGCAAGGTGGGTTATTAACCCTAGGTTCTGGAGGCTCGGCAGGCCAGGAAGTAACAGGTGGCACGAGACGTAGACTCTGGAACTGTCCAGAGAGGTCGGAAACCTGAGCGGCCAGGTTCTCCACGGCATGGCGAGCAGCAGACAATTCCTGCTCGTGTCTGCCGAGCATGGCTCCTTGGATCTCGACGGCAGTGTAACGAGCGTCTGAAGTCGCTGGGTCCATTCCTTGGTCGGTTCCTTCTGTCATGCAGGTGATAGAGGACCCAAAAGCGACTTAACAGAAACAGAGTTTCTTCAAGTCCAAACAGGGAATAACAGAAATCCTCTAGTCTGTAGAGGGGAATTACAAGAGAAGCGGCCACAGACTGCAGGTCGCTTCGGGTAGGCGCAGGCCGTAGTAGACAGAGACACCTGCTCACACGCAGCATCTGATGAAGGCAAAAAACACGACAGGACAGGGCGAAACACAATCACAGCATGGTGAATACAAAACAAGGAACCGACGGGACAGGAACGGAACACAAAGGAATAAATAGGGACTCTAATCAGGGGAAAGGATCGGGAACAGGTGTGGGAAGACTAAATGATGATTAGGGGAATAGGAACAGCTGGGAGCAGGAACGGAACGATAGAGAGAAGAGAGAGCGAGAGAGTGAGAGAGGGAGGGGGAGAGAGAGGGATAGAACCAAATAAGACCAGCAGAGGGAAACGAATAGAATGGGGAGCACAGGGACAAGACATGATAATAAATGACAAACATGACAATAAATTGCAAAATAGTTGGGAAGAGATTTTCAATGTACCCATTCCATGGCACATGGTTTATGAATTGATACTCAAAACAACGCCGGTTTCAAAACTTCAAAGTTTTCAATTTAAATTACTATACAAAATTCTTGCAACCAATAGAATGTTATATATATATGGGGATACAATCTTCCCAGCTCTGCAGATTTTGCTGTGAGGTAGCAGTCATTAGATCATTTATTTTGGCATTGTCCATATGTAGCTCGTTTTTGGTCACAGGTCCAAAAACGGTTCTGGCCTAGCCAGTCTCCAGACCTGAACCCAATAGAAAATCTTTGGAGGGAGCTGAAAGTCCGTATTGCCCAGCGACAGCCCCGAAACCTGAAGGATCTGGAGAAGGTCTGTATGGAGGAGTGGGCCAAAATCCCTGCTGCAGTGTGTGCAAACCTGGTCAAGAACTACAGGAAACGTATAATCTCTGTAATTGCAAACAAAGGTTTCTGTACCAAATATTAAGTTCTGCTTTTCTGATGTATCAAATACTTATGTCATGCAATACAATGCTAATTAATTACTTAAAAATCATACAATGTGAATTTCTGGATTTTTGTTTTAGATTCCGTCTCTCACAGTTGAAGTGTACATATGATAAAAATTACAGACCTCTACATGCTTTGTAAGTAGGAAAACCTGCAATATCGGCAGTGTATCAAATAATTGTTCTCCCCACTGTAGGTATGTGTATGTATATACTGTATGTGTATATGTATGCATACGTGTATGTATATGGATATATATATTTACCCCAAAAATATATGGGGGATTGGAAATGATGCAGACAATTACATTGATGGAAGCAACAATCTTTCCGCAAAAGAAACCCGTGCCCCGCAAGTGGGGGCGAAGGACACTATCTACCGTAGCTACAACCTAGCCTCAGAGCATTTCTTATTACCCTGAACATGAATCCGGGACACTCCTTTTAGTATGAAATGTTACATTTCGTATGGTATGTAATAATTTTTGGATGTCCATCATCCATTTAGTATGATATGTTACGAATTACAATTCGTATGATATGTTAGGAATTTGCAAAACGTACATTATGTTACGAAGAGACCCCTCCACCCCCAAAAAACTAGAATAGTCCTAACTAAGCAAAGTTACGTTGAAAAGACATGCAAAATATGTATTTTCCAGACGTTAATGTTTGGTTTAATTTAGGTTCTTAATGAGAGGTGAAAATACATATTTTCTGTACATTTGAAATACATATTTTCCAGGACATTGAAAGGCATCTTTTGCGGACGTTGAAAAAATACGTATTTTCAGTTCTGAATGAAAGTTGACAAGACACATTTTCCAGATGTCGAAAATATTTATTTTCCAGACATTGAAAATATGTATTTTCCTGGTGTTGAAATCAGCTTCAATTTTGGTTTCGAATTAGTTATTTGGTTTATATTTTATTTAACCTTTATTTAACTAGGCCATTTGTGCGCTGCCCTATGGGACTCCCAATCACGGTCAGTTGTGATACAGCCTGGATTCGAACCACGGTGTCGGTAGTGACGCCTCAAGCACTGAGATGCAGTGCCTTAGACCACTGTGCCACTCGGAGCTTGGTCCGGTCCAGACTGGACAAAATCTGAAGCAAACATAGACGTCTATGATTGGACCAGATTTGGTCTGGACCGGACCAAAAATCTATATCCGTAGACATTGAAATCAAGGTCGGTCTGGACCGCACCAAATCGGAACCAAACATAGACGCCTATGATTGGTTCAGATTTGGTCCAGACCGGACCAAAAACCAATGTCCGTGGATGTGGAAATCAAGGTCGGTCCGGACTGCACCAAAACAAACTTCCAAAAGGCATCGGCATCCATCCGAGTGTAACAGTATAATTTTAAACCGTCCCCTCGCCCATACCCGGGCGCGAACCAGGGACCTTCTGCACACAACGACAACAGTCACCCACGAAGCATCGTTACCCATCGCTCCACAAAAGCCGCGGCCCTTGCAGAGCAAGGGGAAACACTACTTCAAGGTCTCAGAGCAAGTGACGTAACCGATTGAAACGCTATTTAGCGCACACCGCTAACTAAGCTAGCCGTTTCACGAGTTTACTGAGGTGTAGCCTACAACGTTGCCAGAAATCACATTTTATGTACGCTAATCTATGTAGTAAGGCTACCGTTTGTAAAACACCAAAAAAGGACATCCGGTCTGGACAATTTACAGATACAATCTTGAAACCAATCTTTTCCCCAATTTGTGGGCGTGGTCGAGGGGAATTCCTTATCGTTACTTGAATGCCGACTGAGACAAAAAATTTAAAATGAACGAATAGAAGTATAAAGAGGGTTTCCTGCAGTTGCAGGAATGCCTACATGCAGGAACACCCCGATTTGCGGGCTGGAATAGAACCCTTCTCATAGAAGCTAGTGACGAACATCATTTAGGCCCTATTAGACCTATGTGGCAACAAATAGGCTATTCTTTCAAAAGTCAAGTGACCGGAATTCTACACATCATGATGCACACATCTTAGCAGGTAAAATGCACTAGGTATTTATAAGTAGGCTATAGCTAGGCTATATTCTGTATTGCAGTCTATATTACATGTAAAAAAAATCTTATTAGGTATTTCAGTGAAACGTATTTTATGATATAGTATAGTTGTATAGTTGTTCTTAATAATATTGTAATAAAGTTGTTATCAAGTTGTTACACTGTCTTGGATGAGCACTAAATTCAATCTAGGTCATATATGCCAATGTTGCACAAATTAATCTAAATATAAACTAATCTCACTATAGAAAAAATGTATATTATAGAAAAGAGAGCATATTTGGTCCCAGTCTTGATTTAATGGTTTTGTGAAGCCATATCAAATCTATTTTTATTTCATACAGACAGTAGTTTAGTTATTTATCATAGAAGAGTTTATATCAGCAAAAAGCTTGAGTTACAACATGTATTGTAATGCCTGATAAATATGTTAATGTTTCTCAGTACTTTTGAACTAAATGCATCTTTCTAGAAACTGCCTGAATGTCATGATTACAGGCACAAACAAAATAGCTGAGCTGTGTGTTTTTGTCTCCACCTCCCTTTGCAATCACACAAAGGGGGATATTGAATCGTGGATGTTAATAGCCAGTGGGGTGAAAGCAGAAGTGTTTCAGTCACTACCAGTTGTCAGTGGATACCAGTGTCCAACAGGAGTGCCCATGGGTGCGGTGAGAGAATTTTCCAATCCATCACCATTGTGCCAATTGTCCATAAAAGAAATGTGCGAGCATAGCTCTGGTTTCCAATGAAGGCACTCAAATCTCAGGTCAAAACTCACAAATGAGTATAAAAGGAACGCATGACTCAGAGGATCTCGTTCTCGAGGTAACATCTCTAGCTCTTTTATATTTTTCAGATCTGTAAATCCCAGTATGGGGTTTTGGATTTGGACACAACGTTGTTGTTGTTTCTTTTTACCCATGAATGGTAACTGAATTGAAGAAACTTTAAAAAACATCACTATTCCATAATCTGAAAAAGAAAATAAATCCTTTTCCATTCCTTTTGTTTTAATATGGTGTAACAAATGCATTGTTCATTTAACTGTAATCTATTTGTTATATTAAAATGTATATATATACATATTAATAAATATATATGTTTATTAATAACTATATAATACATATATGAAAAGTACTTACAAACACTGTATATATTTTGTGGTTGGGTGGTGTTTCCAGGAGGGCTCAAGTAGGCTCAGAGACCAGGTAGATGGCAGTGGAATGAGCCTGGGCAAGAAGAAGGGGGTGAAGGTGAGTGTGAAACACGTGGCTCCAGTGGACTGGGACAGAGGGGGGCCGTCCATAGTCCACCACACCGACTACGTGAGCAGCCCCAGGCCCTCAGAAAGCAACCCCACCATCATCTCTATAGGCCCCTCTCCCCACTCCCACAGACCCTCTGTGTCTCCAGAGAGGGATCGACACAGGCAGGATGAGGGCCCCCCCTCCAGGGTGGAGTGGTCCAGAGAGGGTTGCACCTACAGCCCAAAGGGTGAGGTGGGGGTCTCCAGACAGACCATGGATGAGTTGAAGAGTATCCTGAAGGATAGTTCCATGCTTGGTGCCCAGGGGAAGGAGGAGGGTGGGCGTCCTGGGAGCCCAGCCCCTTACACCTACCTGCATGGCACCAACAGGGGAGATGGACGGCCGGAGTCCCAGTCCTCCTTCACCACTTTCAAGCCCCACTCTGATGCTTCCGGAGGGGTGTCCACCAGGTCCAGGGACAACAGCTCCCTCCAGCTTGGCTCCGGGATGGACTCGTCAACCTCATATAGGTCAGATGTGACTGGAGCAAACAGGCAATCCGGAGTACGGTCGTCCACGTTTGAGAGCAGCAGTGCCAACTGTGGAGGTTAGTCTGGTTTTGGATTAGATTTATCAAAAATCTTATATTCTTATTTTGTATAAACTTGTAGCTAATAAAGTAGTTCCATCACAAGCGACTATCTTTTTTTTACAGACATGATAGTTGCTTTTGGCTCTTTTTCTGATAGATAACAGTAAAGACAACATGGATAAGTCTGGGACTCAGAGCTTTGTCTCAGCCATGGAGCACATCAAGCAGCAGATTGCCCGGGAGAATATCAACTTTGTCCGCTTCGAGGCCACAGATCTCCATGGGGTATCCAGGTCTAAGACAGTGCCAGTCCGCTTCTTTCATGTAATCATCTCACACACAGTACACAAACATCCTGAAACGTACTAACTATAGTGTATTGAGGCAACCCACAATGTTATAATGCTATTTGTTGAAATGGTTTCTCAATGGTTATGCTTGCCTATAGGAAAAGTCCCATGATGTAAACCTTTAAAAAAAATCTTTACAGGAGAAAGCAGTATACGGGGTGCCGATGCCAAGAAGCTACCTAGAGCTGACCCTGAGCCCTAAGAGCTGTGAGGTGGACCATGCCAACAACCCTGCCAACTTCAGTAGCGACGTGTTGCTTATCCCAGACCTGTCGACCTTCAGGGTGCTGCCCTGGGCAGAGCAGACGGCCCGGGTCATCTGTGACCCCTGCATGATAACCGGCAGCCCCCTGCGTACCGCACCCCGCCTCATTGCCAAGCAGCTGATGGGGCAGCTCCAGAACATGGGTTTCTCCCTGTACTCCTCCTTCACCTACGAGTGCTGTGTCCTGGGTGCGTCCGACAGGGTGGCCCCCAAGACCATGCTGTTCCCTGCCACCACCCTGGCCAGCAACCACGACCTGCCCTTCTTCCAGCAGCTGGTGAATGGGATGTACTGCATGGGGGCCGATGTGGACAGTTTGGCCTCAGCCATGGTGCCCGGTCAGATGGAGATCAACTTGAGGCCGGAGTTTGGCATCGCGGCCGCCGACACCGCCTTCACGTTTCATACCGGCATCAAAGAGATGGCAAGGAAATACAGCTACAACGCCAGCTTCTTCACCGACGACAGCATGTACAACGCCGGGGTGCTTTCCCACTCTCTCTGGGACGCCAACGGCCACCGTAGTCTCTTCCACACCGGGGACCACGGCGCAGGTGAGCTGTCGGATATTGGCAGGAAGTGGCTTGCGGGGCTCTTGAGCCACTCGGCCGCCCTGAGCTGCCTGCTCTCCCCTGGGCTAGGCTGCCGCAGCCACATCGCCAAGAAGGTTAAAGACCCCAAGCACAACGTGCTTTACGCCACCTATGGCTACAACGACAACAGCAGCGCCTTCAATGTAAAATGCCACGGCGGGCGGGAGATGCATATCGACAACAAGCTGGGCTCGGCCATGGCTAACCCATACGTGGTGCTGGCGGCCACCGTGGCGGCAGGACTGGACGGTATCAAACGCAACCTGGCGGCTGAGACGGGTCTGACCAGGGCCTCCACCCACACCCAGCTGGGGAAACAGCAGTTTGCCATCCCTGTGAAGCTGGAGGACTCTCTGGTGGCTTTGAGTGAAGACCATGTGATTCGCGGAGCGCTGGGAGAACCATTTGTGCAGTATTTTATTGCTCTGAAGCAATTTGAGATTGAGACTGAAGAATTGGATGCAGAGAGAAACAAATGTCTGGAATATTTCATATAGAAGTACTCAATATTGTACAGTCAGATTCCTGTTAAACAAATGGATTGATTGAATTCACACAATGCTTTCTTTCAATATATATATATATATTTTTTATTATTCCATATTTGACAGAAAACAATAAAAACATGATTGAAATATCAACAAATGTGTGCAGGGCCCAAATTAATTGAAAATTAATTATCACATTTAAAAGAGAGTAGGAAACATCTGGGGTTTGGGTCTTGAATTATGATGCCTTACAGTAGATAGCTGTCAGCATGGTACACAAACATAAATAACATTCTCAACCTACTACAGTGCTATGGGAAAATATATGAAAGGAAACTGGCCACTTTACACTGAATACTGACATTGAAACTTATTTTGCATGTATAGCTGAACACAGAACACAGGGTACCTTATATTGAAGCAATTATAGTCCTATGCATGTACGCACTTTATAAAACAAAATGTCTACAAGGAACTCAAAACAAAGGACAGTAATATACTCACGTTTGGGGTATTCGATTGACAACTAAGGGACAATCTAAATGACCATTTCACAACTAAGGGGGGGAAAATGGCTTTATCAGAATCTGCACACTTGCCATATTAGAACATTCCAATATATACATTTATTTTCCAATCAAATGTATCCCATAACCAGTGCAAAAAATACATGCAAATTCCCTAAAGACTTAACAGTCTAATTTACAATACAAACCATGTCATAGAACAGTGCTGTTATTGCCTTGATCATAGACAACATTTACACATTCACTTCTTGCTGATGAGATTCCCCACCCGTTGTATGAATCGGCCAAGCTTATTTTCATTGGGCGTAGTTTCAGTCTGATAGCTGTGTATGGAACTAATAGAGGGATGTCTCACAAACAAACTCCTGTGTTTGTCTGAGTCATATCTGTTTGCAGTAGTTGTCGGTTTATCTGAAGGCTTGTTGTCAAATGTAACAAAACTCTCAAACCGGCTATATGCTCGTTTCCGCCTGTGTCTGAATGAATTCATGCTTGACTCTCCACAGTGTTTGTTTGCTCTCCAGAGTTCTTCTCTGGTTCACATTTCTTTCTAAAGCTCTTTCTAACCCAGTTAGTAGTTAACCCAGCAGATGATGATTTACCTGCTGGGCTGGGAGAATTATGCTGTTGTTCCTTTTCGGTTTCAGTGCCAGCTGCATTGTGTGATGACCTGGAAGGGCTTGGAGAATGACCCTTAGTAAGTAGTAAGACGTAGTAAGTCCCACAGCTGACGGTTATCCAGGAGGATCTGAGATGGTTCTCTGCTCTGCTGAAATGTCAGCCTGCACTAAATGCTTTGATCTCACTGAACCTATCCTTTGAAGTGTGGATCTGAATGAATTCTGTCTTTGGAGTTCTGCTCCTTCTACCTTGTGTGGCGTTTTCTCCACCATTTTCTCCACTGAAACATCGGCATGCTCTATATTCTTTATTGATGTCACAGAAGATCTGAGTTTCAATGGATTCACACTTTGGCGTGTTTTCTCTTTGTCTGTGGAGAGCACCAAGTCGGAGCTGTTGCCCAGCTGGTCATTGGATTCATGACTCTTCCTGGTGGGGCCCTCCTTCTCCTCTGGTATTCCATTCAAACATTTTAGCCCTTTAGAGCTCTCCACTTTAGAGCTCTCCAGTTGGTCTGAAGTTGGAGGGCTTGAGCAAAGGTTCCTTTAGTTGTATTCCCAGTTGGGCTGCCGACATCGTCCTGGAGAGAGGCTCTTGCCAGTCATCAAGAGGATTCCTCTCTGTCTTGGTCGTGATATCGTATTGTGAGACAGACCTTTGTGCATCAATGAAGTTGGTTAGTTTATATTTTTGTTATTCAACTCTGTTTCCCTCTTCCTGTTGACCTCCTGGGGTGAGTTCCTCTCTGTGGCTGGATGGTCCCTGATTAGAACTGTGTTCGGAGCTGCCTGCAAGCTCTGCCGCACTGTGCCTTTTATCCAGGCCTCTCTCTGACGACCTTCCTTTAGCTCTTCCGAGAGTAGAGAAATAGACAGCCTGAGAGAATCCTGGCTCTGCCCTGGCCTTAAGTTGCTGACAGGTTCCTCATACTAATGTAAACTGAGCCTTTTCCGTCTGATCTCTTCCAATCTCGTCTGACTCTCCCGCAATCTAGCAGGGGTCAGTTGGGGTTGGAAGTTGCTTAGGCCACGTAGACTGCCCTGTGGAGATTGCAGGCATGTCTTTAATACACCTTTGAGGAGAATACCAAAAGGATATTGTGCCATACAGAAGTCCGTATCGTCTAAAGTTATTGGTAAATGACTAAAAAGGTCCCTCCTTAAAAGAAAGACAATTAGGAGATGAGGAGACAAGTAAGGGAAATAAAAAGAAAGAATGACAGGAGAAGACAACAGAGGTGATAGATGAGGTTTATTTCTAACACAAAACAAAGGGGGTAATGCAACACGGTGCAGACAAACATAACTTCTCTGGCATAGTGACTGCAATGCGGACGGCACTGGCTGTGTTTCTTCCGTCTGCACTCTCTGACATCTATTCACCATCCACAGAGAAATGGACACAGACATTCAGACCTGGGCTCAAATACTATTTGAAATCACTTCAAATACTTTAGCTGTGCTTGATTGAGCTTGCCTGTTGAAATGGAAAATTCCGCCCACCTGGCACTTTAGGCAGGCTGATCCCAGGTCTTCAGACATTCCATTATATAGTACAGTATAGTGGAAGGTGCAGCTTTTTTTATGATTAACACTTATGATTAACATCTACTCTGTAAATCTTTTCAACATTTCTTGCCCGTTAAAGCTGTGACCAAGCTATATGACATCTAAAATGGACACCTTCATGTAACAGCTTCTGGTTTCACTCAACTCATGCTATAAAACAGTAGCAGGAAACGCCTCAAGCCTTCTCAGGCATCAACATCCCTGGTTACTTTCTAGGGGGGGTTGGTGACTTGAGAGATCTGGCAGGACTGGGCGACTTAACACGCCTAGTGGGGGTTGGGGACTTAGGGGTGGGGGTTGGGGATTTGGCGGTTGGGGTGGGGGACTTTGGGGATGGGGTGGGGGACTTAAGGGATGGGGTGGGGGACTTAAGGGATGGGGTGGGGGTCTGGGGGATGTGGGTTTGGGCAGGGGTAGGGGTTTGGGCAGGGGTCTTGGAGGCTAGGGGTGCAGGTGTTGCTCCTCTCCCTCCTATTTTGGCCTCGGGGGGGCTCTCGCCTTGCTTGTAGACGCTCACGGTGATCTCCACGAACTCTCCGCCATATTTGTTCCGTACGTTGATGCTGTACTTGCCGGAATCCTCGGACGTGACGGCGGTGATGGTGAGGCTGGCGAACTTATTGGCCTCAAGCGTTATCTTGGCGTGCTCAGTGGAGACTACCTCATTTTCATTCTTGAACCAGGTGACCTCTGGACTGGGGTCACCCCAGACTGTGCAGGTCAGGCTCAGGGTCTGAAGGTGGACAGAGGGAGGTGGAGAGGAGAGGTCAGACATCAGAGAGATAGAGGTCAGAGAGAACGATCTCTTGAATATGCACGCAATTCTCAACGAGAGACCATGTATTTTCAATACAGTCACAATCTTATACAAGTATATGTCGTCATGATATAAAGTTTGTTCAGAGTACATAGTATATCCCACCTTCTGCTCCATAATGGTGACCACATCCGGCAGACCACCAACCACTCTACCACGGTCTGAGGATTAGAACAGTCAATTAGTGCTTGTTGTCACGTAATCACTAGGATAATATGTATTGTGTAAATATAGTCTACTCACTCTTCTCAGCGAAGGCTGCAGCCCTGAAAGATAACAAAATAATGACATTGTTATAAATCAAGGACTTGGTGTATTACCAAAACATTTGGCTGTGTGTATACGATGAGGACAAATTCTTGGTTTATAAACCCTGTGGAACTTTTAATACGTTGATTGTTAAGTGTTGCATTTTGCAAAAAAATGACAACAACTTTGAACTAGAAACCATAAGAAGAAAAGCACAGCAATAAGTATCTTACTTGAGTCTCAGGTACTCCTCATAGGCATCGGTATATGCTACAAAAAGACAAATTGACATGATAAGACATAATCTACAAAGACAAGCTAAGTGCAATTTGAAAAAATCCTAGTGGTCAAAGCTTCTGGTTGTAATTACATAATTTCAACATTGTGACATTGTTTTGCCTGCTGGGATTTTTTTCTCTCACAATGCTAACCTTGTCCGGAGAGGTCGAATGTGCGAGTATGGGACTTGGTGGCATCCATAATCTGGATGGAGTAGTGTCCCTTCTCCTTCTCTGAAGGCTCCCTGATCTGCATCCAGGCCATCTCAGCTGTGCCGGCGATCCTCATCTTCTCAGACGACGAGATCTTGCTATCCCTAAAAGGATATGGTCAGGTTTATTCGTCTAAATGAAACTCCTGCGTAAATGTCTTTCCACAGTTATATTTAAAGGATGGATACTTTAAGTTGAGGTAAGACCAACATACAAATCTACCCTACAGTCTAAACTGAAATAAATAAAACTGGTCTCTAGAAACATCCATTGATTGACATATGTTAAAGTATGCCTTCAAATCTCATCTCCAAAATGGCTGCATACTGTGTAACCGGCCTTGCTGAGTGTGATGTAGATGATGAGATGTGCGTACTTATGCAACCAGGCAGTCCTGATCTCCTCTGTGTAGTACTTCATGTAGCACTGGAGCCTGATGCCTTCTGGGGTACACTGAAGCACCAGCTCAGAGGCAGAGGACCCTGAGAGGAAAAGGAGAGGCAGAGACGTCACAACCACACCAACACTAAGAATCTTCACAAGCACACCAACACTAAGTGCCTTCACAAGCACACCAATACTAAGTACCTTCACAAGCACACCAACACTAAGAATCTTCACAAGCACACCAACACTAAGTGCCTTCACAAGCACACCCACACTAAGTGCCTTCACAAGCACACCAACACTAAGTGCCTTCACAAGCACACCAACACTAAGTACCTTCACAAGCACACCAACACTAAGTACCTTCACAAGCACACCAACACTAAGTGCCTTCACAAGCACACCAACACTAAGTACCTTCACAAGCACACCAACACTAAGTGCCTTCACAAGCACACCAACACTAAGTGCCTTCACAAGCACACCAACACTAAGAATCTTGACTGTAAGCACACCAACACTAAGTGCCTTCACAAGCACACCAACACTAAGTACCTTCACAAGCACACCAACACTAAGTGCCTTCACAAGCACACCAACACTAAGTACCTTCACAAGCACACCAACACTAAGAATCTTCACAAGCACACCAACACTAAGTGCCTTCACAAGCACACCCACACTAAGTGCCTTCACAAGCACACCAACACTAAGTGCCTTCACAAGCACACCAACACTAAGTGCCTTCACAAGCACACCAACACTAAGTACCTTCACAAGCACACCAACACTAAGTACCTTCACAAGCACACCAACACTAAGTGCCTTCACAAGCACACCAACACTAAGTACCTTCACAAGCACACCAACACTAAGTGCCTTCACAAGCACACCAACACTAAGTGCCTTCACAAGCACACCAACACTAAGAATCTTCACGAGCACACCAACACTAAGTGCCTTCACAAGCACACCAACACTAAGTACCTTCACAAGCACACCAACACTAAGTACCTTCACAAGCACACCAACACTAAGTGCCTTCACAAGCACACCAACACTAAGTGCCTTCACAAGCACACCAACACTAAGTGCCTTCACAAGCACACCAACACTAAGTGCCTTCACAAGCACACCAACACTAAGTACCTTCACAAGCACACCAACACATTACATTACATTTAAGTAATTTAGCAGACGCTCTTATCCAGAGCGACTTACAACACTAAGTGCCTTCACAAGCACACCAACACTAAGTACCTTCACAAGCACACCAACACTAAGTGCCTTCACAACAATACTAAGTACCTTCACAACCACAACAATGCAAAGGAGAACATCAATATTTTTCCTAGCAGGTGTATTGATACAAAGTACATACCAGCAATGTGGGCAATGGCGTTGATAATATCGTCAAACACTGCAAATCAAAAACAGAGTATTTGTAGAAAGAGGCATTCATTTTCAATATGTCCTGATAAAGGAAATTATATTGTATAAATAATCAGATTATAGAAAAAGGAGATCCTGGAGCAGGAGTTTACCTTGGCCAGAAATGTCAAAGACAGAAGTGTCTTTCCCTCTGTCATCACTGAGTTTAGCTTTGTAATGGCCCTGGTCTTTTCTGGAGAACTGAAGAAAAAAGGTACTATTTACTGAGATTATATTATCAATTCAGAAAAATCTTGCAATATTTTAGATAGTATCGTGATCTTGGAACAAAAAACGATACTATGGGAAATTGAAAAATAGGGTCAATATTTATATAAGAAAATGTCTGCAAAAAAAAGAGTTCCCTTGAGCAGTTGTATTCCCTGTGCAGTCATTACTTTCAAGGTTCACAGCAGTAGTTACCAAGGAGATGGGGAGAGCAACAGATCCAGACATCACGTTAGGAGGGGTCTCCAGAACAATCTCCTCCTCATCCTTGAACCAGTGGAACACAGTCTCTTTCTTCACATTGGCAACCTGAGACACGAACACAAACAGAATACAATCTGTCCTGACACACTGCAAAATCTAGTAAAAAGCATGAGCTGAAGCACACCCAAAACATGTCTGTAGAGGTGCTGACTAACAGAGAGTAAACTGTAGAAAAATGAAGTCCCACAAACTATATATGCTCCCAACAATTTAATGGGTAACAGCAAAGCCCCAATGATTACAAATTTGTACACAGTTTCAACCTGAAGTAAATAGATATCTGTAACCACATTAACAAGTCCTAGAAAATGTGTTTGTTACCTTGCAGACGAGCAGAACAGTACAATCGTCATCCACATGGTAGGAAAGGTACTCAGCAAAGTGGGGGCCTAAACATGATAAGAAATCTTACATTTTTTTCAACTATTATCACAATATACTGTACATTTTTATATTTACATAATTTAGCAGATGCTCTTTTCCAGAGGGACTTACAGTATTGAGTACATACATTTTTCATACTGGTCCCCTATGGGAATCAAACCAACAACCCTGGCATTGCAAGCACCATGCTCTACCAACTGAACCACATGGGACCAGTACAAACCTAATCTACAGCGCAATCTGAAATGTTGAAAATCAAACTAACAGACCAGCTGATTACTAATGTATGATATCAAGACAACAAAGTCTTCACTTTCTTGTTGAAAAATTACACAAACTTTCATACTATTGATGAAATGTGCCATCAATCATCTGTGTACTAGAATAGAATACCTTGTTTCCTGATGTGCTCTGACCTCTGGAACTCAGCCTCCTTCAAGGCAGCCTTGAACACTGAGAATAGAACACAACAATGTCAGTACTTAACCTAATACCCAACCTCTTACACTCTAGCACCATAGCCTTATAGCAAAGAAGAAAAGGCTTACTATTATCATATGTGTATATCAGACTTTGATTCAAACACTATTTGAAATCTATCAAATCATTTTAGTGTTTGCTTTAGTATACCTGAATTGCCAGATGGGCTGAGTTTGTGTTTTTATTGACTAATCTATTGGTTCTATTGCACCAGGAAACTGAATCAAGCCCAGATAAAGTATTTGAAATCATTTCAAATAGTATTTGAACCCAGGTCTGATGTGCTGTATATTACATCCCCTCTCACCATCTCCCACCAGGACCAGAGAGCTCTGGTTCTTGGCTCTGCCGTCATGGATCTGGACGGTGTAGGTGGCCTCGCTGGCCTTGGAGAAGTGATCCACAGTCATCTGGATCACCCCGGTGTTCACGTCATGGCTGATCTTGTGGCTCTGTGGCACATACAAAACACATACCATCATTACATCAGGCATGTTTCTTAATAACTATTACCTTTATGTTTCACTGTTTATATGTTTCACGTGATTATGTCTCATGTTATTTATATTCACACTGCATAATTGCCCCTTGTGGGATGAAAAAAATATTATTGAATTCAATTCATCAGTGAAATTCAGAGTACAGAGAAAGGCATCATGTATTTTTTTTTAAATTATGTTGCTTTGTTAACTGTGCCATACAGTACAGCTTTCTTTTCCTTGATTAAAAAGCAGTTTGAGGTTGTCGGTTTGGCACCTACATCACTGCTGGTGACCTCCTTGTCATTGACAATGAACCTATAGGTGACGGCGGGTGACATCTTGAGGCACTGCAGCCAGAAACGCACGTGGCCCTTCTCTAGAACCTCATAGTTCAGTTGGTGCTTCAGTGGGACAACTGGACGAAGAAACCAACAAAGAAATTATAAATTCTCAAGGGATACTTGTTGTGGAATTGTGAGAAGATTCATATGTGACACTTCACCCCTGATAAAGATGCATATTGAAGCATAACACTCACTTGGATGTCTGATGTTGTAGCTGAGTTCCAGCATGGTGTTCAGGGCTGCAAGATAAATTCAAGAACGAAGAATATCGGTATAAACTTTGACAGGAAACATATCTATATTTTTTAAATCTGAGTCTAGGGGCGTATCCAAACCTACCATCCTCTGTCAGGGTGTGGCTAGCAGAAACTCCTTCAGTGTCAGTCACATGCACAGAGAAGGCACCCAAATCACTCACGTCTGGGTTGACGAAAGTCAGCTTAGAGCTGGAAAATAAATAAATGTTGAAACAAATTATGTTGACAAAAATATTTAGTGTGGTTGTGTGGTCAATAAAGACATTAAAAAACACTTACTGTTTGCCCTTAGTTTCTATGGCGACTCTTGGACAGTCACTGATTTCTTTGTAGTTCTTAGACCAAGCAAAGTTGGAGGTCTCAGAAATTTCACAGGCCTCGAATGACAGGAAAATATCACCAGTGTCCTCATCCACTCCACACTGGATCTCCTGGGTGCCTTAACACATGAAAACAAACAAAATAATAACCTTTATTGCTGAGTGGTGGAGAGGAAATGTTACATATTATGCATCAGCAAAACTGTTCAAACCAAAAGCTAATGAAAACCCTGCTCAAAACCAATGGAGGTGTGTGTGTCATGTGTTCCTACACCAAAACCTTTCAAGCACAAATCACCTACACAAATCCAACAGGCTATATCAGACTGAAGTTGTCAAACAGTAAATGTCATACAGTTGTCATATAGCTGTCATATAAGTAATATAATAATAATAATATATAATAATATATGCCATTTAGCAGACGCTTTTATCCAAAGCGACTTACAGTCATGTGTGCATACATTCTACATATGGGTGGTCCCGGGGATCGAACCCACTACCCTGGCGTTACAAGCGCCATGCTCTACCAACTGAGCTACACAGGACCACCTAAGTGTTATTACCTGGCAGAGCCTTGGCAACCACTGGCTCAGATGTCTGGGAGGCCTTTCCTACTCCCTCAGCATTGACAGCCTTCACTTTGAACGTATACTCTGCTCCTGCCTCCAGACCAGTCACCTATACAGCGCCAACAAATCATTAGATCCACTAAACATTTCATTGCTCATTGTAGACCGACTCCTATCTTGAGTTACATGAGCACAACTGTCACGACTTCTGCGGAAGTCGTTGCCTCTCCTTGTTCGGGCAGTGCTCGGCGGTCGACGTCACCGGTCTTCTAGCCATCATTGATCCATTTTTCATTTTCCATTGGTTTTGTCTTGTCTTCCCACACACCTGTTTTCAATCACATTCATTACCTGTTGTGTATTTAACCCTCTGTTTCCTCTCATGTCTTTGTCAGAGATTGTTTATTGTCAGTGTTGTGTTTATTGTATAGGTGCGCGACGGGTCCTCGTACCCATGTTTGTTTATATTAATTTCTTATTAGTGTTATGGAGCATGTTGCGTGGACATTCATTAAAAGACTTCATTTTACACTCCGTTTGACTCTCCTGCACCTGACGTTCCTGCCACCTATACACACGACTCTGACAGAATCTCTGACCATAAAAATATGAAGTCAGCAGGAGAGGACACTACGCTCATGGAGGTGGAGGAATGCGTCTGGGAACAAGCGGAGGAGATGACTGTTTGAGCAGAATATGGACCGCTGGGAGAGACAGGGAGTTTCTCCAGCGCCTCCACCACCACAACCGGGATCTCCCTTGAAAGCTTTTTCCCCTCCTGAACCGAACAAGATCCATTTATCCCTACCCACGGGATACAACGGAGATACTGCCGGCTGCCAGGGTTTCCTCCTTAAACTGAACTTGTGTCTGGCCAAGGTCTCCCCAGTACCATCGGACCGTGAGAAGAGTTGCGCCCCTGTCTCATGCCTCACCGGGAATCCCTGGAGTGGACCAGCGCTGGGTGTAGAGAGGAGGATGCGCCGTTGGACCATTTTGAGGAGTTCACCGCCATTTCCGGATAGTATTCGACCACCCACCCGAAGGCAAAGCGGTGGGTGAGCGCCTCTACCATCTGAGGCAGGAGACGAGGAGTGCACAGGAGTTTGCTTTGGAGTCTAGCACCTTGGCTGCCGGTGCTGGATGGAGCGACAGGGCCCTGATTGACCATTACCGTTGTAGTCTATGCGAGGACGTCCGTCGGGAGCTGGCCTGTAGAGACACCACCCTCACCTTCGACCAGCTTGTGGACATGTCCATCAGGCTGGTCAACATGCTGGCTACTCGTGGACATCTAGATCGGGTCTGGTTGTTCCATCCTCCCGCACCCTCTCTCCCGAACCTATGGAATTGGCAGGGAGACCGGAGGGGGTTCCCGCTCGAGCACCATCTATGGTCGCAGAGAGCACACTGCTAGTCGGTGCCAGGTTGGTTCCTCTGGGAATAGAGAAGGCAGGGAGGGCACTCTGGCATCACCCCAGGTGAGTAGGCACCATTCTCATCCAGAGCCCTTTGTTGCACTAATGTTTGTCTCTGTCACTTTTCCGGATTTTTCCCTGCATTCCCAGTATAAGGCGCTGGTAGATTCAGGCGCGGCTGGGAATTTCATTACTAAAAATGTAGCTCATAGTTTAGGGATCCCTATTGTTTCTGTGGATATGCCTTTCCCTATTCATGCCTTAGATAGTCGACCATTAGGGTCAGGGTTTATCAGGGAGGTCACCGCACCTTTGTGAATGATAACACAGGAGGGTCACAAGGAGAAGATGAGTCTTTTCCTAATTGATTCTCCTATGTATTCTGTGGTGCTAGGCCTACCCTGGTCAGCTTGTCATAACCCCACTGTTTCTTGGCCACAGAGGGCTCTCACGGGGTGGTCGCGAGAGTGCTCAGGTAGGTGTTTAGGGGTTTCCGTTGGTGCTACTATGGTGCAAAGTCCAGACCAGGTCTCCACCGTGCTCATTCCCCCCGAATATGCCGATTTGGCTCTCGCCTTCTGTAAAAAGAAGGTGACTCAATTACCACCCCATCGACGGGGGGATTGTGCGATAGATCTCCTGTATCCCCTGTATCCCCTGTCGCAAGCGGAGACGGTGGCTATGGAGACATATGTCTCTGAATCCCTGCGTCAGGGGTACATTCAGCCATCCATTTCACCCGTCTCTTCGAGTTTATTTTTTGTGAAAAAGGATGGCGGTTTACGCCCGTGCATTGATTATCAAGGGCTAAATAAAATTACGGTGAAATATAGTTACCCTCTACCTCTGATAAATACGGTTATTGAGTCAATGCACGGGGCACGATTCTTCACAAAATTGGATCTCAGGAGTGCGTACAATCTGGTGCGTATTCGGAAGGGTGATGAGTGGAAGACGGCATTTAGCACCACCTCAGGTCATTATGAGTACCTTGTCATGCTGTATGGGTTGACGAATGCTCCATCCAGTCTTCCAATCATTTGTAGAAGAGATCTTCAGGGACCTGCACAGGCAGGGTGTAGTGGTGTATTTCGATGATATTCTGATATACTCCGCTACACGCGCCGAGCATGTGTCCCTGGTGCGCAGGGTGCTTGGTCGCCTGTTGGAGCATGATCTATATGTCAAGGCTGAGAAATGCTTGTTTGCCAACAATCCATCTCCTTCCTAGGGCATCGGTTTTCCACTTCAGGAGTGGAAATGGAGAGCGGACGCATTGCAGCCGTGCGTAATTGGCCGAATCCAACCACGGTAAAGGAGGTCCAGCGTCTTTTAGGGTTTGACAATTACTACTGGTGGTTTATCCGGGGTTTTGGTCAGGTTGCTGCTCCCATTACCTCACTGCTAAAGGGGGGCCCGGTGCGCTTGCAGTGGTCGGCTGAGGCAAACAGGGCTTTTGGACACCTGAAGACTCTGTTTATCTCGGTGCCTGTGTTGGCTCATCCGGATCCCTCTTTGCCAGTCATAGTGGAGGTGGACGCATCTGAAGCTGGGATAGGAGCAGTGCTTTCTCAGCGTTCCGGTGCGCCACTGAAGCTTCTCCCCTGTGCTTTCTTTTTGAAGAAGCTCAGCCCGGCAGAGCGAAACTAGGAAGTGGGGGACTGTTAGCTGTCGTAAAAGCCTTTAAGGCGTGGAGGCATTGGCTTGAGGGGGCTAAACACCCTTTTCTCATCTGGACTGACCACCGTAATCTGGAGTACATCCGGCAGGCGAAGAGACTGAATCCTCGCCAGGCAAGGTGGGCCAAGTTTTTCACTCGTTTTGTGTTTACTCTTTCTTACAGACCAGGCTCCCAGAAAGTCAAGGCATATGCATTGTCTCGGCTGTATGACACAGAGGAGCGGTCCATGGATCCCACTCCCATACTACCAGCTTTGTGTTAGGTGGCGCCCAGTAGTGTGGGAGCTGGATGTGGACATTGATCGGGCGTCACGTGCAGAGCCCTCTCCCCCTGAGTGTCCAGCTGGTCGTCTGTACATTCCGTCTGCTGTCCGTGACCGATTGATCTATTGGGCTCACACATCACCCTCCTCTGGTCATCCTGGGTTAGGTTGGATTATGCGCTGTCTTGATGGGCGATACTGGTGGCCCACCTTAGCTAAGGATGTGAGGATTTATGTTTCCTCCTGCTCGGTGTGCGCCCAGTGCAAGGCTTCTAGACACCTGCCCATAGGTAAGCTACAACCTTTACCCGTTCCTCAACGGCCATGGTCGCACCTGTCGGTGGATTTTTTGACTGATCTTCCACCTTCACAGGGTTACACCACGATCCTGGTCGTTGTGGATCAGTTTTCGAAGTCCTGTCGTCTCCTCCCTTTGCCCGGTCTCCCTATGGCCTTACAAACTGCAGAGGCCCTGTTTACACACGTTTTCCGGCACTATGGGGTGGGTGCCTGAGGATATTGTGTCTGATCGGGGTCCCCAGTTCACATCAAGGGTCTGGAAGGCGTTCATGGAACGTCTGGGATCTCGGTTAGTCTTACCTCAGGTTTTCACCCCGAGAGTAATGGGCAGGTGGAGAGAGTTAACCAGGATGTGGGTAGGTTTCTGCGGTCATATTGCCAGGACCGGCCGGGGGAGTGGGCGAAGTTCGTGCCCTGGGCCATCTCGCCCGCTCCAGGAGGCTGAAGTGTGTGATGTTCCTCCGCCTCCTCTGGACATCGAGGGGGTCCCGGTCTACTCTGTTCGATCCATTTTGGATTTGAGACATCGGGCGAGGGGCCTTCAGTACCTCGTGGACTGGGAGGGGTACGGGCCGGAGGAGAGATGCTGGGTTCCGGTGGAGGACGTGTTAGATCCTTCCATGTTAAAAGAATTCCACCATCTCCATCCGGATCGCCCTGCACCTCGCCCTCCGGGTCGTCCCCGTGGCCGGTGTCGACGCACTGCTTGAGGGGGGGGGGGGGGGGTACTGTCACGACTTCTGCCAAAGTCATTGCCTCTCCTTGTTCGGGCGGTGCTCGGCGGTCGACGTCACCGGTCTTCTAGCCATCATTGATCCATTTTTCATTTTCCATTGGTTTTGTCTTGTCTTCCCACACACCTGTTTTCAATCACATTCATTACCTGTTGTGTATTTAACCCTCTGTTTCCCCTCATGTCTTTGTCAGAGATTGTTTATTGTCAGTGTTGTGTTTATTGTATAGGTGCGCGATGGGTCCTCGTACCCATGTTTGTTTATATTAATTTCTTATTAGTGTTATGGAGCATGTTACGTGGACATTCATTAAAAGACTCCATTTTACACTCCATTTGACTCTCCTGAGCCTGACTTCCCTGCCACCTATACACACGACTCTGACAACAACATGACGTTTCATTAACCTTTCTATATCAATACATGATTCAAACTACATTTTTGAGTTGTACGCACACATATTACAAGATTCAATATACAAACGCTGCAGAGATGATGTGAATCATCATGTCTGCAGGTCTACATGCTGTAGCTGCTTGTTTACCTGCAGGTAACAGTGGCCAATAGCCTCTTCATTCAGGGGGTGGTAGTGGTGGCCCTTCTTGGCCATCTCCACGATGTATCCAGTGACAGCACTGGCACCGGTGTAGACAGGGGCCTTCCACAGGATGACCAGGGAGTCACCTCTGACCTCTCTGAAGGCCAAGTCATAGGCTGGACCTAAAGGTCAAACAGTAAACTTGCACAATCTCACTGCCCATAGCTGGAACATTATTCAAATTAAATAACTTAATTTAAAATGAAATAAGTAACAGGAACATTATACAGTACCACTCATAATAAGATGGTTACTTTACCAGGTACTGCAGAAGTCCAGGCCTCACACTTCAGAGGTGTGCTGGGAGCAGAGGGCACGCCCACACCTGCCAGGTTCCCAGCCTGGACCTTAAACTCATAGAAGGTTCCCTCCGTCAGACCATTAACCTGAAGAGAAGGAGACAATAATGAGACAGGAACACAAATATATCCAATATTTTCAACAGTGTTGCTACAAGTAGCTACATATTTGCTATTGATTTTGAACGGCAAAGTTGTATTATAGATCTAATCTATTATTTTGATGCAGAGGGAAGAGTGCATACCATTCACACTATCAACACTGCAGTTTATTAAACCATTATGTATGAAGAACCAAACCTATTTATCCTAACCAGATGCCACTTCTGACACCACGTGACATACCGTGTAGGTCCTGGTCTTGGTGGGGGCAGAGTTGACCTCCTTCCAGGCCAGGCTGTCTGCATCACGCTTGTCAATGTAGTAGGCGTTGATCTTGGAGCCACCGCCATGCTTGGGACTGTTCCAGGCAATGATCATGGAGGCTCCGTCACAGCTCAGCATGGTGATGCCATGAGGTGCACTGGGCGTCGCTGTGGCACAGAGTCACACAGGTAAATTCAGAATGCCTTTCCGTCATGTAAAATTGATATTTGTTCATTTGGGATTTGTCATACAGTTGCATTAGTTTTTTTTTGTTATACAGTGATATAGTGGTTAAATTGTGTGTACAATATGGTGGGTGATTTGAAAGGAAACACATGATGATACTGTGATACTGACAAAAGTTCAGAGCACAGATACAGCAAAAGTTGGGGGAAGGGACAGTGAATAAGTCTGGTGGTGAACCTGTTCAGGAGCAACACTGTGCATTAAAACACCCCTAGATAACAGAACAACTGAATACATACCATACTCCACTCCCCTCTCTAGATGAAACAATAAAATCATTCAAATTTAGCATTGGACAAAGGAAAATAGTCAAAGTTAAGTATTGATAGTAAGGCAATACTGCTTGCTCTTTGGGGGTCTAGTTAAGGTTACTGTAAAGCACTTTATGTGACAACTGTTGGTGTAAAAAGGGTTTTATAAATAAAATTGTATTAATTGATTGCAATCCTGCATTTCTTATATGGCAATATTCTATTGATACGTACTTAGGGCGGGCTCCACAGCAATAGGAGTAGACTCCTGGGACTCATCACTGAGGCCATAGACATTGACAGCCTGGACACGGAACACATAGGTCTCTCCCGGGGTCAGTCCATGGACCACAAACCTAAAACAGTGAAATTAAACATGATCATCTATATGTCTTGAATTGAAGGTGGTATTGCTGACTTTAAGACCTGGATAATATATCCAGTGCCTTCGGAAAGTATTCAGACCCCTTGACTTTTTCCACACCTTATTCTAAAATTGATGAAAACCTTTTTTCCCCCCTTATCAATCTATACACAATACCCCATAATGACAAAGCAAAAACAGGTATTCAGACCCTTTACTCAGTACCTTGTTGAAGCACCTTTGGCAGCGATTACAGTATTGAGTGTTCTTGGGTATGACGCTACAAGCTTGGCACACCTGTATTTGGGGAGTTTATCACATTCTTCTCTGCAGATCCCCCAAAGCTCTGTCAGGTTGGATGGGGAGCGTTGCTGCACAGTTATTTTCAGGTCTCTCCAGAAATGTTTGATCGGGTTCAAGTCCGGGCTCTGGCTGCGACACTCCTGCGTTATCTTGGCTGTGTGCTTAGGGTTGTTGTCCTGTGGGAAGGTGAACCTTCGCCCCAGTCGGAGGCCCTGAGCTCTCTGGAGCAGGTTTTCATCAAGGATCTCTGTACTTTGCTCCGTTCATCTTTCCCTCGATCCTGACTAGTCTCCCAGTCCCAGCATGATGCTGCAATCACCATGCTTCACCGTAGAGATGGTGCCAGGTTTCCTCCAGACGTTATACTTGGCATTCAGGCCAAAATGTTCAATCTTGGTTTCATCCGACCAGAGAATGGTCTGAGAGTATTTAGGTGCCTTTTGGCAAACTCCAAGCGGGCTGTCATGTGCCTTTTACTGAGGAGAGGCTTCTGTTTGGCCACTTGATAAGGGAATTTATATATTTAAGGGAATGACGGCACAGCCAGAAGAGGACTGGCCACCCCACATATGCTCTCTCTAATTCTCTCTTTCTTTCTCTTTCTCGGAGGACCTGAGCCCTAGGACCGTGCCCCAGGACTACCTGACATGATGGCTCCTTGCTGTCCCCAGTCCACCTGACTGTGCTGCTGCTCCAGTTTCAACTGTTCTGCCTTATTATTATTCGACCATGCTGGTCATTTATGAACATTTGAACATCTTGGTCATGTTCTGTTATAATCTCTACCCGGCACAGCCAGAAGAGGACTGGCCACCCCACATAGCCTGGTACCTCTCTAGGTTTCTTCCTAGGTTTTGGCCTTTCTAGGGAGTTTTTCCTAGCCACCGTGCTTTTACACCTGCATTGTTTGCTGTTTGGGGTTTTAGGCTGGGTTTCTGTACAGCACTTTGAGATATCAGCTGATGTACGAAGGGCTATATAAATAAATTTGATTTGATTTGATTTGAATGACTAAAGAATTCCACCCTGAAACGTATAAGACTATATTCCAATAATACATGTGTGGTAACAAGTTAAGAGGGAGAAATATGTGGAGAAAACAGAGGCTGATAGACTACACGTGACAACTCTGAAAAAGCTGACAACAGGAGGGCCCTTCAAAGGCCGCTCTTATCCGGGGAGGAAAAGAACGTAGAGAAACTGCCAAGGCTGGTAGAAAAGTGATAAAACTGTGTGTGTCTGTGTGTGTGTGTGTGTGTGTGTGTGTGTGTGTGTGTGTGTGTGTGTGTGTGTGTGTGTGTGTGTGTGTGTGTGTGTGTGTGTGTGTGTGTGTGTGTGTGTGTGTGTGTGTGTGTGTGTGTGTGTGTGTGTGTGTGCGCGTGTGTGCATAGAGGGGGTTATAAAGTCTGTCCAAATTTTGGTTGACTTTAGAGCTCTCATGAATAAGCTAGAACGAACCTTTTGCAGAAGCTGAGTCTTTTTTACCTAATTCTTATTAACCCTATCTTTACAACCTAGGGGGAATTGGTCAAAGCTATAGTGATTGTTATCATCATTGGGATTGAAAATTCTTGTGACACCACTCTACCATAAAGGCCTGATTGGTGGAGTGCTGCAGAGATGGTTGTCCTTCTGGAAGTTTCTCCCATATCCACAGAGGAACTCTAGAGGTCTGTCAGAGTGACCATCTGGTTCTTGGTCACCTCCCTGACCAAGGCCCTTCTCCCCTGATTGCTCAGTTTGGCCGGGCGGGCAGCTTTAGGAAGAGTCTTTGTGGTTCCAAACTTCTTCCATTAAAGAATGATGTAGGGGCACTGTATTCTTGGGGACCTTCAATGCTGCAGATATTTTTTGGTACTGTTCCCCAGATCTGTATCTCAACACAATCCTGTCTCTGAGCTCTACGGACAATTCCTTCAACCTCATGGCTTGGTTTTTGCGGTGACATGCACTGTCAACTGTGGGACCTTTTATAGACAGTTGCCCCAATTGAATTTACCACAGGTGAATGCCAATCAAGTTGTAGAAACATCTCAAGGATGATCAATGGAAACAGGATGCACCTGATCTCAATTTCCAGTCTCATAGCAAAGAGTCTGAGTACTTATGTAAATAAGATGTGTATTTTAATTTTTAATGCATTTGCTAAAATTTCTAAAAACCTGTTTTTGCATTGTCATTATGGGGTATTGTGTGTAGATTGCTGAGGATTTGTTTTTATTTAATACATTTTAGAATAAGGCTGTAATATAACAAAATGTGGAAAAAGTCAAGGTGTCTGAATACTTTCCAAAGGCACTGTAGGTGTCAGAATATTTCCAAATCAGTGTCTCGTTTGCAAAGATTTTATTTCTGGATTATTCTCACACCAGAGGCCTGTCACACTACATTCACTGTCCCGTCTCCTTTAATAACATATCTAATATTAAATCACTGCAATAGTTTGAATAGATAACTAGTAGACAAACGTATATGTTTAAATGGCTACCTGGTGTGCTTGTAGGGCTTGTGGTTGCATGGGGCCCAGGTCTTTGATCCCACCAAAGAGGCGTCTATGTAGTACCCCATGAGGTGGTTGGGGTGTTTGGGGGGGTCCCACTGCACAAACACGGAGGACTTGGTGTTCCTGGTGGCAACCACCTGACCAGGAGCGGAGGGAACACCTACACAGGCAAAACACATACATGTTGGGGACTGGAGATATTGAATTGATGTATCATTACTACACAGTAACAGAGTATATGAGCATAGGAGTTAGAAATACACACATATCTTCAATTTAATCTTCAAATAAATGATTGTCATCATTTATAAACACCTTCATTCAAGATGGGAAAAATTATGCATTTCTCATAATGCATAACATACCCGATGTGACACGATATCTTGGTACAATGTTATGAGGAGATACAGAAATATAAAGAACAATGAACACAATACACAATCTGTAAACCTGTGAACTACATTCCACAAAACATACCTTCGGCAGGGGATGACAGAGGTATTCTTTTCAGTTGTGATGATAGATGATGTCATGCATCTCCCAGTAGGGAGTTTGTGTCAGACAAGAGTGTCCTATTACAATCATGGATATTGTGGGGACGAAACGTATTTTGGGATTGTGACGTTAGGGTGAGGATACTGTAGGAGTTGATGTGACTTAATCATGCCCATCATTGGTAGTTAGTTTCTCCAAAATACGAAGAGGGGTGAAAGACCCCTGTTTGTGATTGTGACATTACAGGAATGTGATAGTCACATGACATAAATCTCAGTGCGTTTAAAATAAGAGATAAACGTAGGGCTTTATATTGTACATACCAACAGGCCGCTCGCTACCTGAAACATATGTTAAACAGAGTCTAATTTATCAAAGTAGACTTGGAAGGACTCCTTGACTGTCGTTGTTTGTAAATGCATGTATCATACATTTTGTGTGTGTATGTGTATGTGTGTACCCGTGTGTGTGTGTGTGTGTGTGTGTGTGTGTGTGTGTGTGTGTGTGTGTGTGTGTGTGTGTGTGTGTGTGTGTGTGTGTGTGTGTGTGTGTGTGTGTGTGTGTGTGTGTGTGTGTGTGTGTGTGTGTGTGTGTGTGTGTGTGTGTGTGTGTGTGTGTGTGTGTGTGCTAAACCCCACTCTTACCATGCTCATCCACCTTTTCGATGGGATCTGTAGGCTTAGAGGCCTCGCTGGCGCCGTACAAGTTCTCAGAATACACACGGAACTGGTACTTTTTCCCGGCTTCCAAATCGAAAACGGGGTAGCGAGGGGACTGCAGTTTCACTGCTGTGTTGATCCTCTGCCAAGTCCCAGTGCCTGACACGGACTAGTGGATATTTGGGACGGGAGGGCAAATGAAAGGTAAAGCCTTCTACAACGTCATTGAATCACTAATCCCATTAGTAAAATGCCTTTAGCTACATACCTGCCAGCTGTTATTTCTGCCATTTTGCTAAAATATTACTGCACTTTAGACAAATTGAAAGTTGTGAAATGATAAATGGACTGTCTAATCTATTACAGTTCCTGTACTGAGAGACCTACGTAGATGGGAAGGGGAAAGGAGCAGCCACACACCTTCTCAATGATGTACCACAGTGGTGCCCGTCCACGAGGGCTGGGGGGTTTCCAGCTCAGCACGATATATGATTTGAATATCTCTGAGGCATGCATATCTGTAGGCTCCCCCGGCAATGTAACGTAACCTATATTGGGATTGGATGGCATTGAACAATACTTCATAACACTTATTATTTGATCAATAATAATTATACCAACTTTAAAGTACATTTGGGGTTCATTTAGTATTTATAATTATGGAATTACATTAGGGATTAGTTTAGATCGCTTTAGTTACAATGTTAGCGTCAAGAGTTAGATAATAGGTTAAAAGTTATACAACGCAAAGGATGACATTTGGATATGAAAAATGAAGGATATAAGTTATAAGGAAAATACAGTTGAAGTCGGAAGTTTACATACACTTAGGTTGGTGTCATTAAAACAAATTTTTCAACCCTCCACAAATTTCCTGTTAACAAACTATAGTTTTGAAAGTCGGTTAGGACATCTACTTTGTGCATGACACAAGTAATTTTTCCAACAATTGTTTACAGAAAGATTATTTCACTTATAATTCACTCTATCACAATTCAAGTGGGTCAGAAGTTTACATACACTAAGTTGACTGTGACTTTAAACAGCGTGGAAAATTCCAGAAAATGATGTCATGGCTATAGAAGCTTCTGATAGGCACATTGTCATCATTTGAGTCAATTGGAGGTGTACCTGTGGATGTATTTCAAGGCCTACCTTTCAACTCACTGCCTCTTTGCTTGACATCATGGGAAAATCAAAAGAAATCAGCAAAGACCTCAGAAAAAAATTGTAGACCTCCACAAGTCTGGTTCATCTTTGGGAGCAATTTCCAAATGCCTGAAGGTACCACGTTCATCTTTACAGACAATAGTACACAAGTATAAACACCATGGGACCACACAGCCATCATACCGCTCAAGAAGGAGATGCATTCTGTCTCCTAGAGATGAACTTACTTTGGTGCAAAAAGTGAAAATCAAGAATCCCAGAACAACAGCAAAGGACCTCGTGGAGATGCTGGAGGAAACAGGTACGAAAGTATCTATATCGACATAGCCTGAAAGGCCACTCAGCAAGGAAGAAGCCACTGCTCCAAAACAGCCATAAAAAAGCCAGACTACGGTTTGCAACTGCACATGGGGACAAAGATCGTACTTTATGGAGAAATGTCCTCTGGTCTGATGAAACAAAAATAGAAGTGTTTGGACATAATGACCATCATTATGTTTGGAGGAAAAAGGGGGAGGCTTGCAAGCCAAAGAACACCATCCCAATCGTTAAGCATCGGGGTGGCAGCATCATGTTGTGGGGATGCTTTGCTGCAGGAGGGACTGGTGCACTTCACAAAATAGATGGAGTCATGAGGGAGGAAAGGTATGTGGATATATTGAAGCAACATCTCAAGACATCAGTCAGGAAGTTAAAGCTTGGTCGCAAATGGGTCTTCCAAATGGTCAATGACCCCAAGCATTCTACTAAAGTTGTGGCAAAATGGCTAAAGGACAACCATGTCAAGGTATTGGTGTGGCCATCACAAAGCCCTGACCTCAATCCTATAAAACGTTTGTGGGAAGAACTGAAAAAGTGTGTGTGAGCAAGGAGGCCTACAAACCTGACTCAGTTACACCATCTCTGTCAGGAGGAATGGGCAGAAATTCACCCAACTTATTGTGGGAAGTTTTTGGAAGGCTACCCGAAACGTTTGACCCAAGTTAAACAATTTAAAGGCAATGCTACCAAATACTAATTGAGTGTATACAAACTTCTGACCCACTGGGAATGTGATGAAAGAAATAAAAGCTGAAATAAATCATTCTCTCTACTATTATTCTGACATTTCACATTCTTAAAATAAAGTGGTGATCCTAACTGACCAAAGACAGGGAATATTTACTAGGATTAAATGTCAGCAATTGTGAAAAACTGAGTTAAAATGTATTTGGCTAAGGTGTATGTAAACTTCCGACTTCAACTGTAAATGTAATCTACCCATGTTAAATATAAGTTTAAAGAGCTGGCTTGTTAGTTTCCTATTTATTATGGTGTTTGTGTTACGGTTAGTCCAGTGTTGTCAATGAAGTTTCTTCGAAAAGTTTTTATTAATTCTTATTATGAAGTTTTTGTTATTAACATGACTACTATCATTAGAGTTATTACTATGGCAATACCAAAGTCCAATCTAAAAACAGGAGGTGAGCAGGAAGCGCGAGGGTTTATTGATTAACAATGTAGAGACAATAAGGGGAGAAATCCTTCATCTTCTCATTTAAGGTACTGAGAACACAAGTATTTATGTGTACATATATTCATGTGTATAGTATTGTATATTGTAAGGGCGTTTGCCGATACAGTAGATTTAACAGGTATTTGCTTTGATGGATATCGGCCAGTTATGGAAATGTTGTCTATATGTTGATTTTAATGCTGTGTGGAAGGTTAATTTGTTATCCAGTGTTTTTGTTTAATAGATGAGAGGAATAGAATAGACTCAACACAATATTTTGGACCGCTACTATTGTTGGCATACTCTACCTTCCAGGTCATCATCTTTAATCACTACTTCATGTTTCCCATCCAATTTAATCACTGTTCCAAAAGAGGAAAAAACAGAAAAGTCATGTATGACACAATCTGCTGGCTGATATTTCACCCAGAAATATAAATACAAAAATGTCATTTGAGTATGGAGTCAAGTAGACATCATGAGTCTGTGTGTGGTTATGTACCTTGCAGTCTCTCTCGCTCAGCTGGGTCCAGGGCAGTCACCTTGTCAGACTCGCGGGATGGTCTGCTGATCCCGGCACTGTTGACAGCCCGGACCCGGAAGTGGTAGGCGTGACCCACGTTCAGGCCGTGCACGGGGTACTTACAGATCCGCACTGGGGAGTCGTTACACTGGGACCAGGTAGCACTACCAGACTCACGTCTGTACAGGAGGAGAAGGAATTACATCATAAACCATAAAATGTATTGAAGTGTAAAAGTGCTGGTCTGAATGGACATCAACAATGATACTGCAGATGTTTGTAATTTCATCAGTCATTTATCTACAAATCTAATTTGCATGCCATTGTCACAAGCCCTTGTTTGGCTCTGTAAGATCCGTAGCTTCACAAAATCAATTGCTCAACCAGATTAGATCTGAAACATCATGTGACCGTGAAGTTTCTCACAATCACTCCACTGTCTTACACTTTCAATGGCCATCCTTTATGTCTTCTACATCTTCTAACAACTGCAATCAAATCTGCTTTTATCGACTGTTGTTGGAGATTCTGGATTGGAGAGTCTAACATAAGGTCCTACATGACTAAAACTGACTTGTCCACAAAGTATCCGGTGATGGCAGCCTCATTGGTGGTGTTGGGGGGTTTCCAGGCAACCAGGACGTAGTCCGAGTTGATGTCGAATGCCTTGATGCTGATTGGTGCACCAGGTGCTCCGGCCACAGAGGGAGCAGCATCTGGGGAATAAGGAGGAGAATAAGGAAGCAAGGTGGGAATGTAGAGAATAAGGAGACAAAGTAGCAATACTGTATAAGTCACTTATGTATGGGATTACAAACTGAATACAGTATGTAAAATGCCTAGAGTATATATTTGTGTTGAGTCAGGCCTGAAGTTTAAAAGGCCTGTTGGAACTGTGTCATTTATCACTAAATAATTCTTAACAATAAACCTCAAACCTGGTATTGTTTCTGATGTATAGCATTATAGTAAACATCCTTTCCTTTTTAATGTATACCATTAAATAATATTTCTCAAATATATATATGTTGTTTCTACACTCCTAGAAAAAGGGGTTCCAAAAAGGTTCTTCCCCAGAGGAGAACTGTTTTTTTATTCTGTTTTAGATTTTGGATTTAATGTAGAACCTTCTGTACAAAGGGCTCTACATGGAACCTGTTGTGGAAAATTGCAAGATTATGTTATAGTGCTTGTAAGATTATTTTATAATCTTTGTATTGCATTAGAATGGTTGTTTTATTCGACAGAATAGAGTATTCCGTTAACTAGTGTGTGTGTGTGTGTTCCACTGAGGATAGGCCTCTATGAGATAGCACTGACAGAGAAAATGTGCAATGTCTTTGGGTAAAAAAGCCTAAAGAGCATTCCAGATAGTAAAGGTAATGTTTTTGTGCTATACCGTACCAGGGTGAGATGGGTTCCAGTTTGGAGTAGGAGGGGACCAGACACTGGTCTTTACAATGAGAACTGTTGACACAGCAGTAAGTGTCTGCTATGTTTTATATATATCTTTCATACAAATCTTAACCTTTGTGAACTGTTCCTAAGATCTGTGGTTCGTCATGTAAGTTGAGAGGGGTGTATCTTGGCTATAAAAGATCTTTGTACTTTTCTGTATTCACTTTTCAATGGTTCATTAGAGATAGCGCATCATTGAAAGTTAAAAAGGGCTATTGCAAAGCTCTTAATAGAAAAATATGTAGTTTAAGTGTAACTCTGACTGGTGTGTAGTTTGTAACTCTCCTCATTTGGTAAAGCAGAAATATGCCATGACAAACCCAAAAGGGTTCTATCTGGAACCAAAATGGTTCTACCTGCAACCAAAAAGGACTCTTCAAAGGGTTCTCCTATGGAGACAGCCGAAGAACCCTTTAAGGCTCGAGATATCACCTTTTTTTCTAAGAGTGTATGCTGCTTTATTGTCAAATTATAATATTATCACTTAATTATTATAAGACCATATGACTTTACCTTTCACAAAGAGGTAGGCACTGTGCTCGGTGGTGCCATCCTTCGTCCACATGCGGAGGGTGTACAGACCCTCATCGTCCTTTGCCAGGTGTGGCAAAGTCAAAGTGGCAGCGCCCCCACCAACCTTAATCTCAGCCAACTTCCCTGCCTTCAGCAGTTTATCTGATCAACAACAGAGACGGAATAACAACACTTTATCTAGTACTTCGTTGTTGTTGAGAGTTGACCGTAAGAACATGGATAACATCTGTAGAATGTTTCCAAAAACTGTTCCTTCATTCTATGTCACACTGTAATATGCTGGGCTGTGCTGTACGGACATGTGCTGTGAATGAAGATGTGTTTTTTACACAATGCACTGTATGGCTCTCCTGTGCTGTGCTGTATTGTGATGATGTATCATTGAGTAATGTTCACTCGCTCACCGTCTCTGTACCACTGGGCCAGTGGTGGTACGTTGGGCAGATCAGGGACCACCACCATGGTACACACCAGACGAATGGAACCACCCTCTGTTCCGAACGACACTCCAAACCTATCCAGCATGGTGATCTCCAGCTTACTGTGGTGGATCACAGTCGTATGAGGCACTGAGGAGAAGACAAGGACAACACATGTTAATATACTAGTAAATCTCAAATATACCAATAATGCCCTATAGTACTTACTATGATCTGTGATAACCAAACACTTAAACAACATATACTTATGTCAGTATATAATACATACAGATATAATGTATCTGTGGATGAAGAAATGTCAGTGTGATATGTAAACAAACCAATTTAGCACAATCCAATATTATCATGGTTGATGTGTTCGTAAATGTTTGTTCTATTGTGACATTGTAAGGTCCTTCATTCAGTATGTGTTGAATATAAGTCACCCCTTGTTTTCATTCGTTGACTGTCTCAGGGCCAGAACAACACAAAGTCACGCTCACAATAGTTTCCAGTGCTTATCAGGCCACTTAGATAGACACTGTTATTTGTGGCCTCTGATCTCAAGCAAAGCCTGCCATGTCTGGGCCCCACTCCAGCAGCACTGGGCTGGTTCTCCACCCACCCTCCTCCTAAATCCACTCTTTCCTCTCACCTTGACCAAAAAGCTGGCAGGCTCCTCCTGCTGGTCCTAAGAGGAAAACACATTTTTTTTAGAAATGGAAGCAGGAACAATATATTCAAAAATGAAAACCTACATTCAGATTCATATGCGTGTTTGTTGTATTGGAGAGTGACATTTGAGGGAACTTTTAATAGCAGTTCAAATCCTTCAGTGCAAATACTTCAAAGAGACACAGAGAGAGTGAGTGAGTGAGTGAGTGAGTGAGTGAGTGAGTGAGTGAGTGAGTGAGTGAGTGAGTGAGTGAGTGAGTGAGTGAGTGAGTGAGTGAGTGAGTGAGTGAGTGAGTGAGTGAGTGAGTGAGTGAGTGAGTGAGTGAGTGAGTGAGTGAGTGAGTGATAGATAGATAGATAGATAGATAGATAGATAGATAGATAGATAGATAGATAGATAGATAGATAGATAGATAGATAGATAGATAGATAGATAGATAGATAGATAGATAGATAGATAGATAGATAGATAGATACTCACTCTTGACAGTGACAGAGGCCTTGCTGGTAGTTGAGCCATGGGAGTTCGTTGCTACGGCGCTGTACTCAGCAGTATCACTCACCACACACCTAAAGTGAAGGTAATTAGATATATGTATATTATGATTTCATTGGCTCAAATAAATGGTACATGTGTATTGTGTTGTTCATTATCACTGTTTATACAACAGGTGGGTCTAATCCTGAATGCTGATTGGTTAAAAACTGTTAAATTACTTCAGGACTGTGTAACATCAATAAATGTATTTAGTTCATAACATCCTCCCTTTAACCTTCATGCCTTTTAAAGGACAACTTTTAATCCCAGTCAAATGTTTGACGACATGAGTGAGAAGAAGGAGACATTGCATTTTGGAAAGTGATCTCATGGCTTGAGAGCGCAGTCAAACAGAAGGCGACGTTCCGAAGCAGCAGAAGGCGTTAAGAAGGCGGCACATCGTGAGGACAGACATTCCCAAGGAGAAACCGAGGGTGAGAATAGAAGAGGAGAAATGTGACCGTCCCCCCTGGAAGTACTATTTTAAAGACGATCCATTTTCCATTTTCCCAGCTGGGGTGATATGGATCTCCGGCCATTTTATTCCCACTGTTACTTTCTTTCTCTTCAAATATGATCAAAGGCAACTAACTGATTAAGAGAGGAAAAGAAAGGGGTATTAAAGAGAGCGTGTTGGGGCAGAGGAGGGGGGAAGGGTCTAAAATTGCGGTCTCCTTTTTGACCCAGTAACGTAATGACGACGTAGGAGAGCTTCAGTGTAGAGAACGAGAGAGAGGGAGAGGGGGAAGAGGAATGAACAGATCGAATGACACGGAGGTCAGCACTTCGATGTGAACAGCTGAGGCGTCTTGAAGACCGGGTGGGCCAGCGACACACAGGCTGTCTTTAGAGGCGGAGCTGGCTTTAGACTAAATAGGAAATGCAACAACCCCTTCCACCCTTCAGGTTCACTGGGTTGCCATTCACTTCCACTGGCAACAGGGAACAACCAAAGGGGGACAATGGGTACTGCCTGACAACAAGTGGAAAAACAACACCTGTTCATAGAGTAGAACAAGGCAAGTGACAATTTCATTTGACGTCAGTAAGTTCAAGAAATGAAACGCAATTTAATGAGTGTAATAATGATTTCAAATTAATTGAATTTCGGTTAATGTCCTTAATCAAGTTGAAATGGACCCGAACTTGACCTTGGTCAAATTAAACCAATTAACATGAAAAGAGACAGTGAATTAGAGTGAGGTACAGTACCTGCTAATAATCAGACTGTGTACTCCATACTTGCTCTCCATCTTGTACTTTCCTGGGGCACTCAGTGGGTCAACAGGTTTTCCTCCCTTATACCTGAAAATACAAGGCATCAAGTTAGTAAGTGGGTTCTTTTACACCTCAGTATTGATGGAATTCTCTGTAATGACATGTTTTTAATATGTCTGCTAGGTGACATATAACTAATATGGCATAATATTGACGTAACTAATATGTTCACATATTTGACATAACTTCAATGGTTAAATATCACTATTTTGAACATTTCTAATGAGACCGTGTTGACAGGAAACATTGAAATACATTTTTCTCATGGTATCCAATTGGTAGTTACAGTCTTCTCTCATCGCTGCCTCTCCTGTACGGACTCGGGAGAGGCGAAGGTAGAGAGCCGTGTGTCCTCCGAAACACAACCCAACTAAGCCGCACTGCTTCTTGACACAATGCCCACTTAACTCGGAAGCCAGCCGCACCAATGTGTCGGAGGAAACGCCGTACACCTGGTGACCGTGTCAGCGTGCTCTGCCCCTGCCCGCCACAGGAGTCACTAGTGCACGATGGGACAAGGACATCCCTGGCGGCCAAACCCTCCCCTAACCTGGACGACGCTGGGCCAATTGTGCGCCGGCCCAAGGGTCTCACGGTCGCGGCCGGCTGCGACAGAGCCTGGACTCGAACCCAGAATCTCTAGTGGCACAGAATCTCTAGTGGCACAGCTAGCACTGCGATGCAGTGCCTTAGACCACTGCGCCACTCGGGAGGTCGATGACAGGAAACATAAACAAAATATAGCCTAAATATCTGTGAAGTCCCTCTAATAAACAGTGAAATGGGCAGAGACATTTATAGCATTAGACAAGACCAAGGTGCTGGCTGCTGGACGGTGTAATTGGTGCTAATGTGATCATTAACATGGTGCTAATGAGACCCATAAAGTGAGGAAACCTCACTAAAAAGCTCCAATAGACACCATAATGAAGGCCAGCCAAGTACTGTCCCAGAGGAAAATCTTGTTGAAATGTAATTATAACCAGTTTACAACCACAACTGCAGGTAAATACTCATTAAAAGTGCATTCTAATCCATCGTAGGTAAATGTCACTAAACTGTCTGTCTATAAATTAAGCAGTTGCTAAGTTGTTGGTAAAACATGTCACATCTCAAAGACTACATGGCTAATCATAGTAGTTACCAGATGCAGACACAATATGGTAACGGATACATAATGAAGTACAACAGTGGTTCAATAAGAGGCGAGCACTTCTAACCATTTGACAATAGGCCTGGGGTGACCGCCTACGGTGCAGAACAGCTTGACAAGAGTCTTCTCCCATACGGTGTGTGGCCTCAGAGCCACCATGAAGTCAGGGGCCTTGTCCGTCTCCGTACTCAACGTCATCTTCTTGTGCATCATCTCCTGCACCTGAGGAGAGACCGTATAGGTTGCATTAGCAAATGAGGGGGAACCTTTCCTCCAGCAGTGATAAGGTTAGTACAGGTAGAAATAGGATAATAGAAACTATAGGCAAAAAGCTATCAAATATTACATATCTGTTAACTGTGGTATTTGCAAACTACAGGGTATCTGATATATGATCCGTTGTCAGCAGCACTGTATATAACATGATCCTTCCACAATCCAGTGTATTACCTCTCTCGTTATCGCAATATTCTCCACTTGGGTCTTTGTGGCCACTTTCATCCTGTGGAGCTCCTTCTGAATTGAAGCGAGTCCTTTCCCAACATGACTAGACACTCGCTGGTACTCTTCTATCTCATCGGCGCTCCTACATACATATTACACAGCAGGAAATATAAGAATTGATATACCAGTACAATATACAGTGTTTAATAAAAAACAACAACAGATTAACACTTCAACATATTGTCCAGTGTTAGGACAGATAGGTCCTTTATTAACATCTAACCAACACATCCTGTATAACAGGGTTCCACAACTGGGGGCTTGTTTTGGAGAACCAGGCCATTGTATGAAAATCGGCCCGCAGCTGAATCTAGTTGATGATCCCACTGTATAATGAAACACAACACATGTACCAGGACACAATTTGGCATATTTGCTGTGTTTTTCAGTCACCGTGGTAGCTCCTGGTAGTTTTGCCTGCTGTCAGCTCTGACTGTGGTTCATATTCCCTTACACCTAAAACAGCATGCCATATCGGCCCTGTCCAGAAACAACCCCTAGCCCCTTCCCATCTGCACTTTATGTAAACCTGAAAGAATTTAATAGGTATGGTAGTAGTTCAATCTTAGTTGGGTGTAGGTTTCACCAAATTGCTTACACCTATCTAATCCTTTCAGATCTACACAAGTGTCTAGGGGTAAGAGCTAGGGGTTGGTCTGTACTGGGCCAATGTAGCTGTGAGACACTGTCCTGTTGGACCCACCTCTGCCTGAACGCCGGCACTGTATAGGCTGGTTCAGCCATAGCCTCTGTGGCGTGGGTGTGCTGCACCTGGTTCACAGACCTAGAGCTTGATTTCCTGTGGAGAGAGAGCAATTGTTAGAGTCATTAGAACAGGTAGACAGGAAGATAAACAAACACTTAGTGCCAGCACTGTTGTGGTGGTACTGTGATTTTAAAATGTAAAAACAATTGCAGAATATATTTCATATCAAAAACCAAAAGGGACATAAGAGCTAATAAAGAAATTAATTTAGTGGTTTTCACCTAGATAGTGAGATCATTGGTATTTGACAAAAGTTGACTTTTCAACATTTTCAATATCTCCAGCACAATACTAGTGTCAACATATGTGAAAACGGTGCATTTCTGTTATGTAGAAAAAAATATAAAGTAAAAAATGTCTACCCGATGATATCATCAAAGTCAAACATTTTAAAAACAGGGATTTTCAAACACTATGATACTCGTAGTGACATGTGGAACAAGATAATACCCTTCCTTGGGCTAGAAACTCGTTGCAGGTTTAGAAAATCCCCGTTTTTTTACTTTGAATCCTACCATGTGATGTCACAGAGAACCATTGTTATTTGTACCTTTCTTCTTGTCTTTTTAACCACAGATCATAGAAATGTGCTGTTTTCACATATATGGACACTGGTTTGGTGCTGGATATGATGAATAGGAGATTGAAAGGTTACAGAATTGTCCTTTTTTCTTATCAAATATAACTAGTATAAAGTCCAGAAACTGGAAAGTTTTTTCTTGATGGGTTGGGGTCAAGAACAGGGTTCAGCATGTTTCAGGCACAGTGAAGCAGTGGCATGCACAATACTCTATGACATAAGACATGGGTTGCATAACAACATCAACATCACGGCTTGTTATGGCCCGGTCAATAGGTCCCAACACTTTGGCTTCTGCTTGCAGTTTGAGGCTTCATTGGGTACAGCTCCATTTGCCCGCCCCCACTTCAGCACACCACAGACTCCTATATCCTTGGAATTGCAGTTTGAAGCACAGCGGATGGCGCAACCACCAAAGGGTTGTGGTGGTCTGAGGTTTAGGATGCAGTGCTACTAAGGAGCGTTAAAGCAACATCTAGTGGCCTGCTATGACCCCACGACCCTAAAACAAGGCAAAATCCATTGTTGCAAGCCGCAAAGCATCAGCATGGGGTGATGTTGGAGACCATCTCTTGTCCACTTCAATTCCCTCTACACCAGCACTATGTACATCCACACTATTGTGCTCCAGCTACTGTATTGCCAAAAAAACAGCTTTCTATAGTGCTGCATGTGAGCAATAACACTAATCCCCTACCTTGAAGAGTGCTCCTTGACAACATGCTTAGTAGTGTGAGAGCTGTGATGGCTGACGTGGCTCACATGCTTCTTCTGATTAAAATGCATGACCTTGGTAGCCATGGCTGGAACACTTCAAAAGAAACCTGGTCACAATACCAGGTAGGGGTTGGAGGAGGGAAAAGGATTTGTTTACCTTTACTTCACATGCAACTGAACATTGGATATTGTTTGCTGTGTTAATAAGGTTTTCAACATTAACATCAATGTTTTAGCATTATCAGACACAATAATTACTTCCCATTGAGCGCTTTCACGCTGCTATTGTCAACTATAGTTGACAACTGTCTACGGTTGATGATAATCTGCAAAGCCTTGGTCCTATCCATGTAGAAGGCAATTCAGGACATGAATATTCCCTTTTATTATCAACTTTTCACATAATTAATGACAACATAGCCTAATTACAGTGGGCATACTTATAGACACACAGGCTTTCTTTGAAGGCTAAAGACTGTCTTTGAAGGCCTCACAAAATGGCTATCAAAGGACTGATATGCAATGGTTATTATTTCTCCAATAAACTCAAAATACTTTGCTAGAGAATGTATCTTTCACATTTTCTGACTTGCATACTAGTTCTATAATATGTATCCCACAAATGACTTAAGAGGGGCCATGAATGTTGCCTCCACATACCACCATATCAGCAGGGGTCAGCCCCTCAAATGTTTCACCTTACAGGGAGCACAGCTCATCTATGAATAGCTGAAAGAAGTCTGAAGGCTAATGCACTGGAGAAATATAGTCAAAAGCTACAGAAGAAAATTAGTAGTCTGAACCTTTGGCTGAATGTCTGACAATACGAATTGGAAAATAAATTGGCCTAACATAAGCACCCTGATCAATCAATAAATTAATTATTCAACTGCCCCTAAATAAATTCAATACTCAACTTTTTATGTACCCTCCCTATACATCCATATTTCCAGGATGTGTCTTAGGTATGCACAATCAATAGTTAAGTAGCCTACATCATCTACTATGAACCAAAATTACGCAGCCAAGAAAATAGGTTCAGCGACCTCTTCATTAAAAAGGCATGCAATTAGTGCACAGTGAAAGTATAACAGCCTACAGATAAATTCCAACACAACCCTTTATCCCTCACTGGAGACAAATGATCAATCCCCAAAACAACTCCAGACATGTACATCGGTCACTCTTTCACTTAGTTTACATGTATGACCCCATATATGACCATTATCAACGTTAATGTACTGGAAACATAAGGTTCCCCTGAAATAGAAATGTCGGATTTATATCGACCCGCTCAATGTAATTATGAAAAAAATTACAGAAAGAAACGCGACTCACCCCTTGAGATTAAAACAGCGCAAAGCGGGAGCAGACGAGCCTGATGCCGCTTGGGAGGCACTTGCTGATGATGGTAACAAAAATATTACCCTCTCACTCAAGGAATGGCTTTCCCCGACCACCCCATGTATGGGTGCACTTGTGACTATATATAGCGTTTACCAACATTTTCTGACCCATTCAACACTTTCAGTCAAAGTTGACGTGGGCAGGTGGCTGTTGAAATTGTCAAATAATTAACACAAATATTTGCTTCAGTTTCGTCTATATTATTGTAGGATTTTTCAACAGGTTATTTGTTGGATAGACTGTTCTTCCTAGAAAAAGATTCGTGATTTTTTATTTTGTTAATAATGTAATAGGCATATAAAAATGTGTTTTAGCCTATTTTTTGTTTTCGAGATGACTACCGAATTTATCAATCGAATGGAGAGCTCTCTTGAAGGTGATTTTCTCACTCCCACTAAGATTTGCTCACTCCCACTTCAATTAGTTTGACCAATTTCCTAATGATTTTCTCTCTACAAACTAACACCCTTAACTGTCATTATCTGCGACAGTAGTTGAATTTGACGTGATTTAATCCGTGTGGTATTAACACTGTTAAGCTTACGAGACCTTTTTAGGGTTCTCAAGATTGCCTCCCACCCAGGACCAAACACTTGCCAGCAGCTATTTTTAACCAGAGATTAAGTTCAGAAACAGTGATACCCTCACCGTTTACAGTAAGTGGACTACTATAGCCCTACAACTATTTTGATCGACATCTTTCTATTTTGAAAATGCTGAAATAAAATAGCTGAAATTACATCTGATATGATTTAGCAGATACACTTTCAAGCGCACCATGTGCAAAATCTACAGTCATTCTCAATATGGTGCGATTTTCAGAAGTGTTTTATAAACCCAGGAGTTGCCAACTTTTTGATGGATTTTAGAGTTAAAGTTATAGCGCAAGTGCCGTGAATTATGGGACAAGCCTACTCCTGGACTAAAAAGCATTGTCAAGGGAGATCTCATTTGAAAGTGCTTTATTAGTAAATTAATATACTTAATCTGGGTCTGCAGCACATTGAACAATTACCCAGATCATGATGGAAATCAACCGCTATACAATAAACTGTAGATCAGAATGTTCCTTAAAAAGCTACATTTTATAATATACAATGTCATGATTTGACACCTGAGCTGAGACCTGAATAGGACACTTTGAATTTATCTGAACAATGTTAGTTGTCATGATTTGAAGCTAGAATCCTTAATTGTAACAATAACAAAGCGGTTGCCCTGCCTGTTTTGGCAAAGGCTGAGGGTTGGGCCTGGAGAAATGTAACCACTCAAATTACTGACCATACATGATATAAAAATAATAGTTATAACCATGTTTTGAGGCTGTAAAGTGTTTTACATTATGTTGTTTACAAACATTGGCATAAAACAAGATCATATTTAGGGTTTTGATGGGGTACAACAGTTAATCAAAGCTCATCAGGCATATAACACTGAGTATACCAAACATCAGGAACACCTTCCTAGTACTGAGTTGACTCCAATTCTTCCGACGGTTGTGTCAAGTTGGCTGGATGTCCTTTGGGTGGTGGACCATTCTTGATACGCATGTGAAGCTGTTGAGCGTGAAAAAATGATCAGCGTTGCAGTTCTTGACACAAAACAGTGCCCCTAGCACCTATTACCCATACTCAGTTCAAATGCACTTACATTTTTTGCCCTTTCACTCTCAGAATGGCACACATACACAATCCATATCTCAATTGTCTCAAGGCTTAAAAATCCTTCTCTAACCTGTCTCCTCCCCTTTATCTATACTAATCGAAGTGGATTTAACAAGTGACATTAATAAGGGATCATAGCTTTCACCTGGATTCACCTGTTCAGGCGATGTCATGGAAAGAGCAGGTGTTTTTAATGTTTAGTATAATCAGTGTATAAATTGTATTCTTGAAGAATCAATGGGTTTATATCATTAATTTATAAGTCCAAAAATGTATGTAGCAAATAAGGATTCTAGCTTTAAAGTACACTGCTAGAAATATTTCTATTAACATAATAACAATGAAAACACAATTACTATTGCTTGTGGTAGCAAATAGCATCTGAGCACCTCGACCCCGGCTCTCAACAGCATCCCTATTGGCTGACATTTGACCCGAGCCACCGTGCCTTAGTCCTTAGCAGGGAGCAAAATCCAAATGGCTGAAGATCACAAAGTCTTGGTAGTAAGAAACATTGGTTTGAGGGATATGAAAAGGAATGAAGGTGGAACACATCTCAGACTCATTTGTATTGTTTAATTTTAAATGGGTAGCCTAAGTTGACTGAAATCCATCTGCAAGATTCAGTGCATTAAGGTATATATTTCTTGATCATTGATCTTCTGGGACCAGATCTGTGTAGTTGGTGATTAGTAAAGTAGTTTTACTGTACTTATCTTCAATAGAGACCCTATAAAGAACTTTGAGACAGAAAACCTTTCTAAACTGCATCTTCTTATTTCTCAGAGGAAATGAGAGAGTATTTGGGCAAATACATCTGAGACACCCTCAGCTATATCCACACAGTGGAGAAATTCTGTGACAGGCATCCAAGGTGGATCCTGCAAAGATAGGAGGAACAATCCAAGATGAAGAACATCAAGGAAATGTCAGACAGAATCGATCTTAAATTCAGCCGAGTCTTGAATGCAGAAGACAAGACCAAGGCATTAGGAGAGTTCACGAAAGACTATCTGACCCAGGTGACTGCAAACCGTAGGCTTAAGGAGCTTGAGAAGGAGCTGGAAGCTGTACTGAAGGACACTCTCAATGGGCTGGAGGAGCTGGACTGCTTCATGGATGCTGTGGAGAGGCTGGTGGTCACCTCTGTTTGTATTTGCTGATGAAAACCGGTTGTGTCCTCTGCCTCAGGGGAGGGAACAAGCAAGTGTCCGAGCTGTCATCATCTCCGCTAGAATGGCCTGTCCTCTCCTCATCCACTTTAAGCGGGACGCTTCAGCCTTCTTTTCCCCATGCCTCCTCAATGTGGAGGTGCTGCACGTGTACTTGGAAAATTACATGCACATCTCTGAGCAGCTTTGTGAGAGAATGTGATTGGGAAAAACGTAAGTGGAAATCAGTTTAAATTATTAAACACAATATTCAAATCAAATTATCTATCCTTTTTTTCTCGCTGTATGGTTTCAGACATACCAGTAAGATACTTTATATTATTATGTAACATTATAGCAACTTTTGTTCTAGCTGAAAAGTTATTTATATTGTTTATTATTTAAAAAATTGCAGAGAGAAGAATGACAACTTGATGATTGACACCAGCCCTGAAGTAAATGAAAAGTCCATGCAGACCATGTTTAACCATTTGCGCTATTTGAGTGATATCAGGTAAACCTTTCCAGTTTTGTTTTATGTTACATTTGCAAATACTAGCTTACTAACACTGAGGGCACACATTTCTGATCATTCATCAATTCCAGCAACATATTTCAATGTCTCTGATGAAAAAGTGGAATATGTTCCTCCTGCTAGGGTGGACCAGCACCTCAGACTGACGTTCCTGTTTCAGGAGTCTGCCCTGCGCTTCATTGGTCTGTTCAGTCAGTGCCACTCCAGAATGCTGGACTTTATAAAAGAGCTGGAAAGGAGAGCTGGCAAACTAGATAAGATGAAGAAAGGGGGTTATATCTCCAGTGTGGCAGGCAGTGCAGTGGGGGCGACCAGAGGGGCTCTGACCATAACAGGCCTTTGTCTTGCCCCTGTTACTGCTGGGCTGTCACTGGGACTCACCATCGCAGTGATTGGAATGGGTGTGACCAGTGGGGTCAACAGTCTAACCACCGGTGTTACAAAGGTGGCATTTAAAAGCTACCAAAACAAGAAAGCCAATACAATCTTTCAATGTTTCATGGAGGACATGCAAAGACTGCATGGTAGTCTGGAGAAGGTGGCCAGCAACATTTGCCCTTTGGAGCCGAAGGTGGTGGCATTAGTGGTTGGGAAGAATATAGGCAAAGGTGGTGCGAGTTTAGGAAAGAAGATCAATGGCATAGTAAAAAATACCTCTGCAATAGAGGCCTTAATGGGAAAAGGCATGGTTATGGGTGCAGGCAAGTTGGGACTTCAAGAGGGCAAAACCTTTGCAGCAGATTTACCTGACATTGGGATGTTGGCCCAAGGCACTCCACTCGCCCTCTCTAGGACATTAAGGTGTGGCCTCAAATGCCCTATTCATTGGCCTGGATATCATCACTATCTGTAAAGACAGTGTCAGCCTTGCCAAAGGCAGCAAGAGCAAGAGCAAGAGATCCCAGCTCATCCGAGCCAGAGCAGTACTGTGGCGCACAGAGATCGACTCATGTCAGAGGATCCATGACTCACTGTGCCGAGGCATCTGGAGGTTCAGAAAGAGTCAGCGAATCCTGGAGAAACCCTTTTACCTTGTGAAGGAGTTTGAAAGTCTAGAGCCGCTTGTGCAGATGAGACTCATGGAGCAGCCTGAGGATGATTTGAAACTCTGGTGCAGCTTATGGAGGAGACGAGACTCCTGAGGAACCCTATGGAGGAGACGAGACTCCTGGGGCAGCCTAAGGAGAAGATAGAAAAAGGTACAAAAGTTGTTAAATTGATTTGCCCTTAAACATGTCACATACTGTACACAGCAGATGTTGAATAATATTATGTACATGTATTAGCAAAAATACTCAATGTCAAGCCTTGGTCTTAGTAGTTTGTGTTTTCTTTATTTGTTTGGTCAGGCCAGGGTGTGACATGGGTTATTGTGGTCTGTTTTTGTCTTAGGGGTTTGTGGGGTGTCTACGTAGTCTATGGCTGCCTGAGGAGGTTCTCAATCAGAGTCAGGTGATTATCGTTGTCTCTGATTGGGAACCATATTTAGGCAGCCATATTCTGTGAGTGTTTCGTGGGTGATTGTTCCTGTCTTTGTGTTTGCACCAGATAGGGCTGTTTCGGTTTTCGTTATTTCATTTCGTTATTTTTGTAGTTTCTGTTGTATAGATTTTCCTTCATTAAAATGATCATGAATCATCATCACGCTGCATTTTGGTCCGATCCTTGTTCTACCTCTTTGTCAGAGGAGGAGATAGAAGAGAGCCGTTACAGAATCACCCACCCCACACGGACCAAGTGGCGTGGTAACAGGCAACAGCGGCAGCAGGAGCAGCGCGACAAGAATTTCTGGACTTGGGAGGAAATCCTCGACGGGAGAGGACCCTGGGCTAAACCAAGGGAGTGTAGCCGCACCAAGGTGCAGCGAGAGAGGGACTGGACATGGGAGGACGAACTGGAAGGTGAAGGACCTTCGGCTCAGCCTGGAGAATATCGCCGCCCCAAGGAAGAACTGGAGGCGATGAAAGCGGAGAGGCGCTGGTATGAAGAGGCAGCACGGCGACGCGGATGGAAGCCTGAGAGTCAGCCCCAAAAATTATTGGGGGGGGCTCACAGGGAGTATGGCTATGCCAGGTAGGAGACCTGCGCAAACTCCCTGTGCTTACCGGGGGGCTAGAGAGACTGGGCAGGCACCGTGTTATGCTATGGAGCGCACGGTGTTTCCAGTGCGGGTGCATAGCCCGGTGCGGTTCATACCAGCTCTTCGTATTGGCCGGGCTAGAGTGGGCATCGAGCCAGGTAAGGTTGGGCAGGCTTGGTGCTCAAGAGCTCCAGTGCGCCTGCACGGTCTTGTCTATCCAGAGCCACCTCCACACACCAGTCCTCCGGTGGCAGCTCCCCGCACCAGGCTTCCTGTGTGTGTTCTCTATCCAGTTCCACCAGTGCCAGCACCACGCATCAGGCCTACAGTGCGCCTCGCCTCTCCAGCGCTGCCGGAGTCTCCCGTCTGTTCAGCGCTGTCGGAGCCTTTCTCGTCTCCTGCGCTGCCGGATTCTCCCGCCTGTTTAGCGCAGCCAGAGCCTTCCTTCTCTCCAGCGCTGCCGGAGTCTCCTGCCTGTTCAGCGCAGCCTGAGCTGCCAGTCTGCATGGAGAAGCCAGAGCTGCCTGTCTGCATGGAGCAGCCAGAGCTGCCAGTCTGCATGGAGCAGCCTGAGCTTTCAGGTTGTATGGAGCAGCCAGAGCTGCCAGTCTTTATAGAGCTGCCAGTCTGCATAGAGCAGCCGGAGATGCCAGTCTGCATGGAGCAGCCTGAGCTGTCAGACTGCATGGAGCAGCCAGAGCTGCCAGTCTGCATGGAGCAGCCAGAGATGCCAGTCTGAATGGAGCAGCCTGAGCTGTCAGGTTGCATGGAGCAGCCAGAGCTGCCAGTCTGCATAGAGCTGCCAGTCTGCATAGAGCAGCCGGAGCTGCCAGTCTGCATGGAGCTGCCAGTCTACATAGAGCAGCCAGAGCTGCCAGTCTGCATGGAGCAGCCAGAGCTGCCAGTCTGCATGGAGCAGCCAGTCTACATAGAGCAGCCAGAGCTGCCAGTCTGAATGGAGCAGCCAGAGCTGCCAGTCTGCATGGAGCAGCCAGAGCAGCTAGATCCGCCAGTTAGCCAGACTCTTCCAGATCTGCCAGGCAGCCAGACTATTCCAGATCTGCCAGTCAACCAGACTCTTCCAGATCTGCCAGTCAACCAGACTCTTCCAGATCTGCCAGTCAACCAGACTCTTCCAGATCTGCCAGTCAACCAGGCTCTTCCAGATCTGCCAGTCAACCAGACTCTTCCAGATCTGCCAGTCAACCAGACTCTTCCAGATCCGCCAGCCAGCCAGGATCTGCCGGAGCCAACTACCTGCCTGAGCTTCCTCTCAGTGCTGAGCTTCCTCTCAGTGCTGAGCTTTCTCTCAGTGCTGAGCTGCCCCTCAGTCCCGAGCTGCCCCTCAGTCCCGAGCTTCCCCTCAGTCCCGAGCTTCCCCTCAGTCCCGAGCTGCCTCAGTCCCGAACTGCCCCTCAGTCCCGAGCTGCCCCTCAGTCCCGAGCTGCCCCTCAGTCACGAGCTGCCCCTCAGTCCAGTGGGGTTCTGGGTGAGGACTAATAGGCCATGGTCAGCGGCGAGGGTGGATTATCCCAGGACGCGAGGGGGAGGAACTAAGACATTTATGGAGTGGGGTTCACGTCCCGAGCCGGAGCCGCCACCATGGACAGACGCCCACCCGGACCCTCCCTATGGTTTTGATGTGCGTCCGGGAGTCCGCACCTTAGGGGGGGGGGGGGTTCTGTAACGCCTTGGCCTTAGTATTTTGTGTTTTCTTTATTTGTTTGGTCAGGCCAGGGTGTGACATGGGTTATTGTGGTCTGTTTTTGTCTTAGGGGTTTGTGGGGTGTCTACGTAGTCTATGGCTGCCTGAGGCGGTTCTCAATCAGAGCCAGGTGATTATCGTTGTCTCTGATTGGGAACCATATTTAGGCAGCCATATTCTGTGAGTGTTTCGTGGGTGATTGTTCCTGTCTTTGTGTTTGCACCAGATAGGGCTGTTTCGGTTTTCGTTATTTCATTTCGTTATTTTTGTAGTTTCTGTTGTATAGTTTTTCCTTCATTAAAATTATCATGAATCATCATCACGCTGCATTTTGGTCCGATCCTTGTTCTACCTCTTCGTCAGAGGAGATAGAAGAGAGCCGTTACACTCAAGCTGCTCAGTCTTTGAATTTCACCAAGCGGGCATTGCCATTAGTTAATTAATTGCTTTTCCATTGAATATCCCTGTCTCTAGGTTTTTGCGACTGGATGTGGCATTCCGGCATGGTGTTGTTGCTGTTGCTGTTAGCATATGTATGGGCTGAGAACATTTATAAGTAGAAATTTAGAAAAGTATGAAGCCAAGACACCTGCCGTTTGGACTGCATTGTTTCCTGTGCATCACTTCCTGTATGACTTAATTGCTTAACATGTAGATTTGAAATTATTACTGTGCATGGTTTTAAAGTTTATTGGACTTGAGAATAGAAGAGAACAGATTTTTTAATTAAATGTATTTAAGATTATTACAATTTTTATTCAAACCACCCCTTTATCTGGGCGGTGTTCATGTTGTCGAATAGTCGGATCTAAATATTCTAAATGTATTATATAGAAGAAACATGCCTCTCTGACATGTCAAATAAAGACTCACTATCTGCGTTCATCCACCTCTGGCCTGCTCGCCTCCCTACCACTGAGGAAGTACAGTTCCCGCTCAGCCCAGCCAAAACTGTTCGCTGCTCTGGCCCCCCAATGGTGGAACAAACTCCCTCACGACGCCAGGACAGCGGAGTCAATCACCACCTTCCGGAGACACCTGAAACCCCACCACTTTAAGGAATACCTAGGATAGGATAAGTAATCCTTCTCACCCCCCCCCCCCCTTTAAGATTTAGATGCACTATTGTAAAGTGACTGCTCTACTGGATGTCATAAGGTGAATGCACCAATTTGTAAGTCGCTCTGGATAAGAACGTCTGCTAAATGACTTAAATGTAAATGTTTCAGCAACATAAGTAGATGTACCAACTGAGCATAGCTGTTCTACGTCAGATTCTAGAACTTGTCACACTGTACATTGATGTAGTGTAACAATTTAAAAATAGTTTCAAAATAATTACATCCACATTATATTATTGTGAAAATCTAATAGGCCTACAGTTATTTCAACATGGTTATTCTATTTCTGAATTGTATAGGCATGTACTGCCCTCTAGTGTCTTTCAGTCTTTTACTCATGTGACATGTCTTGATTGTTACCCACTTCAGTTAAGATATGTGCAGATAAAAGTGCATTGTTTTCTAACTTAGCAATGTTTAAATATCCATACAGAGTTCAACTGCAGAACTACATAGATTTTCAGAAACAGTGATACTCTCACCGCTTACAGAAGATTAATGTAGCCCTACAACTTTATAATATGAGAACGGTAAAATAGCTGTAATACAACATCTGCTATGATTTAGCAAATTAACTTGTGCAGAAATCTATTAACCAGATCGATCTTTTCAATATGGTGTCATTTTCATAGCCTAAGGGCTTTGTGACAAAGATCGATGAGTTGTGAGTCCCAAGATGCTGTTCTGCACACCCACTGCGCCGTTATTTGCCTGTTTGTGGCCAGCCTGTTAGCTTGCACGATTCAAGCTGTTTTCACCCACAGGACTGGCGCAGACTGGATGTTTTTTGTTTGTCGCACCATTCTCAGTAAACCCTAGACACTGTCTTGAGTGAAAAGCAGAGAAGGGCGACCATTTCTGAAATACTCGATCTGGCGTGCCTGGCACTCAAAGTCACTTAGGTCACTTGTTTTACCATTTCTAATGTTCAATCAAACAGTAACTAAATGCCTAAATGCCTGCCTTGCATTATATAGCAAGCCACGGCCACATGAGTTACTCTCTGTAGGCACAATCTTTTTTTCGTGAACCTCGGTGTACCTAAAAACTGGCCAGTATGTGTATGTTACAGGTGTAATTACAGAGCTGGGTCTAAAACAACTGGCCCTACATTACAGTACAGTATTAAACCTTCCTCCGCTTATAGATTTGTATGACAAGACAACAAATAATGATTATATCTGAGAATGTAATTTATGCCTATTCTTGAACCAATCAACAATTTAATCCCTTTTAAATCACAACAGTGGCGACAGAAACGGCAATAAAATGTAGTAAGTCCAGATTTAATATAATATTATCCCATCCTAAAAGCCAATTTTATATTATTTTCCAGAACATAATTTTAAAGTTGTTGATAAGATGAATTTCTCAATATACAATAAACATATTTATCATACAAACTCCAAGTGACGTTTCAAATATTTAATCAGGTAAGATGTCCAGCTGAATATGTACATTCAATACAGGGCAGTGTCCACTTACACACTTAGCTCTCACCCCCTCCCTTCCACAACGATGTACATCAGTACTTTTCCATCACCCAAGATTTCTCCATGCTACTCTGTGCATATTACAGGACTTCTCATCAGTCAAGAGAGGCCTTGAGTTATTGGGAGTACACATTTATACATTCCACTAAATAATTACACTCTTCAAATAGAACCTAATACTTTCAGTCTCTAAGGACATAAAAACAATATATTCATACTAAGAGAATTTCATGATATTAAACAGTAATATAAAACAGTCATTTACAATCTACCAGAGTAAAGACAAAGCTAAAGAAAAGTATTACTCAGATGATGGCACTACAAAGCTGTATTTTAATATACCAAATTCCTAAAGTCTCTACACCACTACCGGTGTCAAACTTTGTAATGTCCTAAAGTGCTCTCAAAGTATGACAGAAACACCTGGGTATTTGCACTCTGGTGGTGTTTTTTATTTTGTAAAAATAATGAACTAGTTTCTTAATTTGTCAAATGTTTGCTTTTCAATGAAAGACCAATGGACAGCAATATGTGGCATGGTAATTAACATAAGTACCAGAGCCAACTACTAAGGGAAACCTAGTCAGTTGTCCAAATTAATGTATTCAATTGCATTGTGTCTCCGCATTTAACCCAACCCCTCTGAATCAGAGAGGTGCCATAATCGACATCCATGTCTTCGGTGCCCGGGGAACAGTGGGTTAACTGCCTTGCTCAGGGTCATAACGACAGATTTTTACCTTGTCAGCTAGTTAGGGTTAATGATGGAGAGCATAGAAGGGAGGGAAATCACATGGTTTACTGTAAAGGAAGTACAAGCCAGCACAAAAAACATCATTTGTCAAATTTTGGCAGATGGGACACAACTCATCACCCAAAGCCCTTAATTTGTATTGTAATATTTTCTTTGGACTTTAATTAAAGTTTATAATTCTCATAAAATGTTCGATTGGTAGCCTAAGCCTGGCTGACATCTATCTACAAGCGTCAGTGCATTAAAGGTATGTTTGTTTGGTGACCCCGCTTTATTTGAAGTGCATCTAATAAAACCTTTATAAAGGCTTCATAAGCACTAAATAGATGCTTCACAAAGTATCTATAACCGTATACCATGCTCTATAAAGCTTCATAATGTGGCATAACTGTGTGACATAACCATACATTTATTTGTTCACATTTATTAATCCTTTATAGAGCATGAAATACGGTTCTAGATGATTTGTGACCCATTTATTTAGTGCTTTGAAGCCTATTTGAATGCTTTATGAAGCCTTAATAAGATGCACTTCAAATAAAGCGGGACCATTCGTTTTAAAGGGTCGTTTGGATAATATTTTGTGGGTTTTGAGCATTGCTCTTCAAAACTTCAGAGGAAGTATAAAATTGACTAGTATATCCACAGATAGATGACAAGACCGGCAAGAGATCAAAGATGCGGTAAGGAGCTGTTTATATTTCAGAACTGCATATATTTTCAATACTGTTGCCAGTTCTTTTGAGGTCAAACATAAGGGGTAATTGAGTAAGATCCTATGTTCTTACAGAGAGAAAATTAGAGAGTTAATTGACCAATACATCTCAGACACCCTCAGCTACATCCACACAGTGGAGAAATTCTGTGACAGGCATCCAAGGTGGATCCTGCAGAGAAAGGATGAACATTCCAAGATGAAGAACATCAAGGACAAGGCAGAAGGAATCGACCCCAACGTTGATAAAGTCATTAACTCTAAGGATAAGGCATTTCAAGAGTTCACAAACAAGTGTCTGACCCTGGTAACTGCAGACAATAGGCATAAGGAGCTGGAGAAGGAGCTGGAAGCTGTACTGAAGGACACTCTCAAGGGTACTGGAGAGGCTGGACTGCTTCATGGATGCTGTGGAGAGGCTGGTGGTCACCTCTGTTTGTATTTGCTGATGAAAACCGGTTGTGTCCTCTGCCTCAGGGGAGGGAACAAGCAAGTGTCCGAGCTGTCATCACCTCCGCTAGAATGGCCTGTCCTCTCCTCATCCACTTTAAGAGGGACGCTTCAGCCTTCTTTTCCCCATGCCTCCTCAATGTGGAGGTGCCATACGAGCACCTGGAAAATTACATACACATCTCTGAGAAACTGTGTGAGGGAATGGGATTGGGAAATGCGCAAGTGGAAATCAGTTTAAATTATTTACAACGCTTGAATACCATTGGACATCTGTGGAAAGACTTGAAGATTGCTGTTCACTGTCACTCCCCATCTAATTTAACAGAGCTTGGAAGGAAGAATGGGCAAAATTCTCAAATCCAAATGTGCAAGGCTGATGCATACATACCCAAGACAACTTAAAGTTGTAATCGCCACCAAAGATGTTCTACAAAGTAGTGACTCAGGTGTGTGAATACTTATGTAAATGAGATATTTCTGTACTTAATTTTCAATAAAGGTGTAAATCATTTGTACACATTTTGGGTTATTGTGTGTAGATATTGTGTGTAGATAGGTGAAAAAACAAATACTTAATCAATTTTGAATCCACAATGTAACACAAAGTGGAATAGGTCAAGGGGTGTGAATACTTTCTGAAGGCACTGTATCTGTGACAATACTAGTTGTAATAATTGAATGTGGCTGTTCTAGGCCAGATTCTAGAACTTGTCACTGTATTCTAATGTTGATGTAGTGTAACAATTTGTTTCAAAAGAGTTTCATCCCCATTATATTGTTGATCAAATCAAATACACAGTAAATTCAGCATGGTAATTCCATGTCTGGATCTCCTGAATTATATTAGGTATGTACTGCCCTCTAGTGTCTTTTTGAATACTTACATGACAAGTCTTGCTGTTATTGAGTTTTTTATTCATGGCAGAGAATATATGTGCTGATAAAAGTGCATTATTTTCTAGTTAAGTAATGTGTAAATATCCATATCGAGTTCAAGTGCATGATAAAACAATTTCTTTATAAAATCATTGTGAATTACAGTATCTGTAATTGTCTCCCTGAGATTGGTTTTAATCCATTGCACACAGGAATGAGTGGTTGGCTAAAAACAAAATAAATAAACAAAGAACCAAGAGGCATGATGGCATTAACTCAGAATTGGGGTGCTATCTGTTGTGTGTATGTATGTGCTCATGTGTGTACGTGCCTGCGTCCGTGTGAGTGTCAGATTATTGACCCCTTCTCAGCTGGATTCCATTGTCTATTTGGTGGGCACCAGCACACAGAGCACTTGTATGAGGAAGAAAGGAGATTATTGGAGCATAATAATATGATGAGCAGGGAAGTTTCAGGGGCCTCCACATTGGGATGCTGCTATATTCAGTTCAGTTCTTACTGGGCTTGACATTTCGATCAGTCTGAATACAAGGTTTGAGTCGATTCTATTACAACTCAATAGATTCAAGACATTGATATTCAATACATCTATATATTGGAAATGTGCCTATCATTCCAATTTGGAGAGTGGACATCAAATGCACAGAATTACAGTTAACTCCAACATTTGTGGCACCCTTAAAAAAATGGCTAATTATATTTTATACTAATACAATTGCAAAGAGAAATACATTTTTAACAAGTAATACATTTTATTCTCAAAAATATAGGTGTCAAAACATTTTTGGAGGTGACTATAAATAAGACTAACCTATAGAATTGTAGGATATGGTGTCAAATGTTTTATTTTATTTAACCTTTATTTAACTAGGCAAGTCAGTTAAGAACAAATTCTTATTTACAATGACGGTATACCCTAACCCGGACGATGATGGACCAATTGTGCGCCGCCCTATGGGACTCCCAATCACGGCTGGTTGTGATACAGCCTGGAATCAAACCAGTGTCTGTAGTGATGCCTCTAGCACTAAGATGCAGTGCCTTAGACCACGGTGCCACTCGGGAGCCTCCAATAATTGTAGATTTGGAGTTCTGTAATTTTCCAACTTCGGCCCTTGGAGTGGCCAAGCCATCTTCCTCACTATGTGTGGGAACAAGATACACTTGCGTTCAATACCAGGCAAATGTATTTTTTAAAACTCCAAAAGATAGGTGTCAAAATTATTGGCACCCGTTTTCAAAACTCCGGCACCCTTTAGAGGATAACGACAATGAGCCTTTTTCTAAAATGTTTTATGAGTTTGGGGAAGACATTGGGAGGGATCCATACAAAATCTTTCCACATCCTTGATATCCTTCAGTCTGTGCTTATGGACTGCTCTCTTCAATATAAACCACAGGTTTTCAATGTGGTTTAAGACCGGAAACGGAATTGGTCATTGGAAAATGTAGATTTTGTGGTCAATTTACTATTTATTTGGGGATTCTGATGTGTGCGTGTGGTTATTGTCTTGCTGGAAGATCCACTTGTGGCCACATCTCAGCCTCCTGGCAGAGGCAGCCAGGTTTTGGCTGTGCAAAACAGTCCCATAATAAAGATCCACCACCATATTTTACAGTAGATATGAGGTTATGTTCCGCATGTGCATCCTTCTTTCGATGCAAAAGCCACCACTGGTTTGCGTGGCCAAAGAGCTCTATTTTCGTGTCATCAGACCATAACACTGGTTCCAATCCAAGGACCAAGGCCGTTTAGAAAACTCCAGGCATTTACATTTGATTGTCGCTCTCAAAGTTTTTTTCTGGCAACCCTTCCAAAGAACCAATTGGCATGGAGGTGGCATGTCATTGTAGATTTGGAGACCCGAAGATGCCACCAAGTTCTGTGATTCTCCAACTTTGGCCCTTGGGTTCTTCTTTGTGCGTAGGGACAAGATACACTTGTATCCAATACCAGGCAAGTTTACCACTGTTCCAATTGTTGGTAATTGTGGTAAGTGGTATATTTGTGTCTTTAGCAATTTTTTGCACACATTGCCTTTTTTTGCACACATTTATTTGTACATATCCCCTGTACAGATACATCCCATAAAAATTGGTTCCTGTTTCAGTCATGTCTTTGGTCACATAGCTAGCTATTCGCTGGCGTAAGTGGAGACACTTCAGGCTGAGGAGTATGTTTTACACATCCCCATGTGCTACATAGGTGCCAGTCAGACAATTTTTATCCAAAGAATGCAACACACTTTGAAAGGCGGTGACCAACGCTGGACATCGACTTGACAAGTTTGACATTGAGACAAGCATGATGCAAGACTTTGCGCTCACTGAGTCCCACAGAGTATTTGCGCATGTGCACGGGTACAATTCACGCTGCTACTATGAGGGTGTTGTGCACTTGAGTGAGGACCCAAAAGCTGTTTAACAAAAACAGAGTCCTTTAATGTAAAAACACAGGGAAGACATAGATCCTCTTCAGATGTATATAACGGCAAAATAGACAACCCGCAGAGAGGGCGACCAATGAAACAAAAAGTCCTTCTGATATTTACAGAAGAGTCCCCCTTCTTAGCAGCAGAGGAGAATAGCTGGGTTAGAGTCCCCTTCTTAGCAGCAGAGGAGAATAGCTGGGTTAGCGGCGACAGACTGCTGGTTTCTCTGGGTAGGCGCGGGTCGTAGAGGACAGAGGTACCTGATCACACGTAGCATCAGATGAACAGGCAGATTCCGACAGGACGGGACAAGGGTGAAGCAAACGAGACGATAGTTTGGTTCTGGCATGAGAAACTCAAACGAGAATCTGACAAAGAAAGAAGCAGGAACAGAGAGAGAAATAGAGACCTAATCAGAGGGAAAAGGGAACGGGTGGGAAAAGGGTGAACGAGGTAGTTAGAGAAGATGAGGAACAGCTGGGGGGAGGAGAGAAAGAGAAGGTAACCTAATACGACCAGCAGAGGGAGACGGAGTGAAGAGAAAGAACAGGAACAAGACATAATATGACAATACATGACAGAGGGTAGCTACAGTACCACAACAACAGAAAAGTTTAGCCTCACACTTCAACGCTTCTGATTGTTGTGGAAATTGACCCACTACTACTGTTAACTTTGTGCATCTACGTCATCTCGTGTCATTTCACGGAGTCTACCTTTTAACCTAACCTAATCTATAACCCGACCTTATGCATTACTGCCCCCAGTGAAAAGAAGTGACATCCCAAATACACATAAACTATACAACACATAAATGGCTCCTAGCCTCCCACATATAGGCTACTTTCTGTCCCTAACACTAAAACTAAATAAAAACGAGTAAAGTGAATCTGAAAACTAACTGAAAATAAACTGAATATCAAATAATATTAAAACCAATAAAAATAAAAAACGATTTAAAAACACAAAACTATAATAGCCTTGTTATATACAGTATTTTTTGCTCAACTTTATCAAGGCTGCAAATAATTTGAGGTGACTGTATAGTGTAGTTCTGTGTCAATAGTATCCATTTATTATTATGTCTCTGTGGCCTCTCACAGTGAAGCCAGAGACAAGGTCACCTTGGAGCGGCCATGATGGCACCAGGCAGTCTTTTTGGAGGGAAGAGCGACAGGTCAACCAAACACAAAGCACACTCTTCTCTCTCTCAAGCTGCTCCTTTGGAGGACAGAACAGAGAGAGGGAAAACCCTTCTTCGAGGGGGATAGAGGGAAAGCAGTAGGGAGGGAGGAGGGGAGAAATGAGGGGGAGGTCCTAATTCACTATAGAGTTGAGGGAAAAAGACGTCAGAAGCGCCACGCGTCATTGAGTCAGCCGAGATGGTTCGGTTTACGTAAAGCGTGAGGTTGACGTACTGGGGACTGCAGAGAAGGGGGATATTTAACACCTTCAAGACCAGGTATAGTAATGTTGAGTTTTGTTGCATCAGATCATCAGAAATTGATACAGTGTTTCAGTCTTTGTGTTTTATACCATTGATGGGGCATTTTCTTGTGGTTCAAACTTGAAGGTCAAAAGACAAAAGAAAGGTGACTGTCATAAGCAGCTGTAATATTTTGAGAAATGTACATTTTAGTGTCATTTCAAGACAGAAAGAAATATAATTCTGATGGAATGGTACACATTACATATGAGCTGTTTTGGTAAATCGGTATTGATTAATTGTTCGACAAAAAACGATAGGATGGCATTCATAATATTCAAAAACAGTGACATCAAGATTTCTGCCCACTTCTATTCAATACAACAGTTGGTGAGAGTGGTGAGATGCTTTCAAACTTCTTCTCTACCTCAAGACCACGTACGTCAAGCACTCAAGTCATTAGATACATTGTTCATCCAGACTCTTCACTGAATCATCTCTGACCTGATACATTGTCTGTTTTATAAAGGGCCCCACCAAATATCCAAACCCATCCTAAATTTCAAGAGGTTGACCTCATCAATACAATTATGAAAAATAACGATGTCCACTGGTTCCACTTTGGAGAGAGGTCACAGGGTCACAGACTACATCACATAAAACATTGATGGGGCAATAGAAGTAGAATTGGTGTCACTAACACAAACACTCAACTCAGAGACCTTAACCTAAAGTATATTTCTATATATGTCCCTAGAGCTGTCAGGGTGCCCTTCAGTCACCTACAATCATCCAGCTGATGCCCCAGCATGAGGATGGTGATGCAGAGGAGAGGAATGACATCATCATGTGATTGCCCTCCTACTTGCATGTCCTCCCCTGGGTACAGACATGCCAGCCGGGAGTCTCTCACTCTCTTTTTCTCTATCCTTCTCTTTCAATGACTTTCTCTCTGCTGCTTCGAGGAGAGGGGTGGGATACTGTATCAACAAAGCCTCCACTTCCTCCCTTATCCATTTCTCTTCCTATCCCCCGTTCTTCTCTCCTCCTTTCCTGAGCTGAAGGAGAAGCCCTCAACCCCCCCTCCCCTTGCCATACCCTCCGCAAGCAGCCCTGGCTCAGCCAATCAGTGTACGGTGGGGGCAGGGCTTAGCTGACCACCATTCCAGTGCAGCACTGCATCCACCAACAGACAGGCAGCTAGCAGGGAGCAGCTAGAAGAGCTAGCACCACAGCACTGAGACACAGACAAGACACTGTGTGTGTGCCTATGTGTGTGCAACCAAGGCACAGCTTCTTCTTCTTCACTGTTTTACTAGCACTTTTACCTCACAATTCTTTTCAAAGGGAACTAGGGCAGCTCAGGTCTGCGTTTCCTCCTCATTAGAATAAAGAAGGGATCAGTGAAGGACAAGAGCGAGCTTGGATATCGGTTGTTCTTTCCTCCCTTTTCTCTCACCTCCCTCCGTTCGTCAGTCGCTGACAGCCCTCGCATACGTGCAGGCAGGATGATAGCGGCACAGCTACTGGCATATTACTTCACTGAGCTGAAGGATGACCAGGTTAAGAAGGTGAGTGACTACAACACTTTTACTGTACTCTTCCCTCTAGAATGGGTCAGTTTTGCAAGAGTAGACGCTGCTGACAGTCATGGACACTGGTTGATGGTTGATGCTATCTGCATATCAATATGCCTCTGGGACATGTGATGAGGCTGGGCGAGGATGGAGCTTTGGGAGGGAAGCCATGATGGACATCTGATTTAATATTGATGAGTGGTTAGTCTTGTCTAGAGTAAGTGTTGGAACAGGAGTGTGCAGTTTTTAATAAACACACTGTGTGTCCTTGAGATTAGGATGTGCCAGCTTGGTGGGCTAGCTGGTGGTGGTCGTGATGCATTGCATGCTAGCCCCCCTCTCATCACTAAGGAGTGTTTCCGGGGCGTCTGTTGCCGGGGCGTCAGAAGCAGACAGGTGTCTGTGAGCTAGAGGCTCTGGAAGCTGTGAGCACTTCCTCTCTCCCTCCCCCTCTTCTTCTCTCTCTCTCTGACTCCTCTCTCGGTCTCTCCCTCTCCATCGTCATGGAAACGGTTAAAGTGCCAAACCCCACCTTGCCTCACCATCCTCCTCCTCTGACAGTAGGCCTGTAACCAAATCAATTCCCTCGTTCATTCCCGTGGATAGGAGGGGACACGCCCATTAGTGATAGACAGATGTTGACCACAGATCAGAACAGAAACAAGGCACGACATGTAGATGTCAGAGAAGCATCAGAGAATCTAGTTGTCTTAGGACACACATTATACATGAATAAATAAATTGGTTTTGACTTGACCTGTGTGACATCCCCTAGAGACTGAGTAAAGACAGAGTGGCTCGTTCTCTGACGAAGTGTGGGATAGGATTTGTGATGTCATACGTGACGTGTAGTGCAGCATGTGCACGTGCCCCTAGTACTGTAGCTAGTTACTAATGTGTGATTCACCACAGCAGTGAAAATGTTAAGGCCCCTGGGAATAAACTCAGTTAACCATTACATTCCTGATTAAGACCTGTATGAGGGCTGATTCAGCAAAATATCAAATTATCTTTATCATTATATTTTTTTGATGCCCCAAAATTGTACTAATACTTACCATTGTGATGAAAACAGATGGTCTCTGATAGTGTGCATTTCATTAGTTTGTAGCCTACTACTACTTAATTACTAGCGTCACACACATACTCGTCTCTATGTGAAGGATGCACAATGCTATTTATATCAGGACAATCATTCTCCAGCTATCGGCTCTACAGCAGTAATATTTTTCAGCTCAGCTCTTCTTTTTGGAGCCCCATAGCGACTGGTGAATACTAATGCCACTGCAAGAGATTATATAATAATCTGTGGATCCTATCCAGTTGTTCCCTGTGGATTGTGTTCCATTGCACTCTGGAATAATATAACAACTTGTAATGTCTGTCTGTCTTCATATTGCTAAGTACCTGCACTCCATCATTGGTTGAGTAATATACAGTATCATAACGATACATAATAGTTAGGGTCAGTAGAAACTCATGACCCTAATCTTCGTATATACTGTATCATGATGACATATCATCATAACATTTTGTATCCATTCTTTCCTGTGGTGGTCTATAGATCGACAAGTACCTTTACTCCATGCGTTTCTCTGACGAGACGCTGCATGACATCAAGTGTCGGTTCCGGCGGGAGCTGGAGAACGGGCTGGGCCGCGACACCCACACCACCGCGACCGTCAAGATGCTGCCCACCTTTGTCAGGTCCATCCCTGATGGATCAGGTAAAGTGTCAAGTCAATACAAAGTAAACTTCAATGCAATAGTGGGTGGTTCTGTGTGGTTCAGTTGGTTCACGAGCCAAAACGGGTTCCCGAAAATTGTGCACAAAGTCATCCATTTCATATGATATGTTACATCCTGCAAAAAAATATTATTATAATATTCCTGCAATTCGGATGATATGTTACGAATTGGAAAGTGCTTAATTAATATCGCCTTCAATCTCTTTAATAAAGTACAGCAATATATACGTACATTGGAAATAATCCACACTGCCTCTCTGCATTACAAAAAAACCTATACATTTATAATCATAAGATAATGGCATGGATCCCATTTGGACCTGCAGCTTGCATATCTACTAGCATGTCCTTTCTTCTAGTAAAAGCACTTTTAACTCTACATTGAAAATAGTGTTTATACTGTAAGCACTTTAAAGCACACTACACTCGCAGCTTATCTATGCTGCAAAAATGTGCTGAGGTGTTTTAAATGGCCTGTGCCATTCTGTGCCATTAGGCTTTTTGTGTGTACTGTGTGGCCCCTGTATTTGAACTTGGCAGGTCATATGGCCAACTAGCGCCATTGTTGTGAGCCCAGGAGCAAAACAGTGCTCTCTGTGGCCACTAGTGTCTATGGGCTGTCAGTATGATTAGCTGTGCTATAGCAGTGCATGATAACATTTAATATCACTGACGCTGATCATTCAACTGCTAGATACAGAGACACTGAGCTCATGCAAAATTATGCAGGCGTCCACCGTTGGGGTAGTTCGGTTTATTGGGGACAGTTGGGGTTATTTTTGTTCAGTTTATAGTATATAAAATGTATATGTTGTAGTTGAAATTTAAAGTTACAGGTAAGATTTATAGTTTAAGACATGAAAAAAGAGGAGATGAGTTCACTGTTTGTTTCCTTGTTTGTTTACAGCTGATTGCCTGTCAACATCAGTTAAAATGCCCAGCCCTCGTTAATAAATAACTAGAGTATTGGGTTACATTAACAAATGTAATGTTGAATGTCAACAGGAAATCTTCCCAGCATAAAGTTACTACTTTGGAGAAGAGGATGGAAAATACCATATGTAAAATGTTTCCTGATAATAAAATGTCAGAAAGCTATTTTGAACTTACTGATTGTAGAGGCCACTGCGGATAGTAGAGCCCACTGATAGTAGAGGCCACTGCTGATAGTAGAGGGCATTGTCAAGAGGTTTACTCCAAACATCCAACCTATGCATAGACCAGGGTGGCCTATCTTTGTTTGTAAACAGAGTGGCCTGTGGACAGTAAATCCCGAGGCCCAACAAGGCTAGCCTTGCAGAGGGGTCGTATCATAAAGCCAGCCTGCCATGAGCAGTTCCCTGTCATCTTGCATGTTATAAATAGCCATAGTTTTCAGCCACTGGACATGAGAGGGTCTGGGAAGGGGGATTCAGTCAAAGTTCAAAGTTGAGGCTATGGTGACAGCTGACAACTGATATGTGTCAAGTATGTGAGATGTGTGCAAAAGTATTATCAACAATTTACTTAGTTACACAGGCCAATCACAAGCCATCAATGCCATGATCAACAAGATAGCAACACACGATATATATTTTCTGTGATGGTATTCTCTACAGAGTATGGAAAGATGAATATCAACAGTGGAGAACTCTTTTAACTGCAGGCCCTTTATTGTAAACTACAATCTAGATGGAACAGCAGTACTTTAAAACAGTGTTATAACAGAATATTACCTAGTTAGCCTGAGGATAGAATTCTACTTTGCTTTAATGGCAACTACAAATGGAGTCATCCTCTAGTCTGTAGGCCATCAGACACACCTCCATCCAATACAGCTCAGTGACATTTAATTCCAGACAGGTCAAGGGAACAGATTGTGATAATGCTCTGTGGTCAACACCAGACAGATAGTGTAATTAGATCAGCTTAGTGTCTGGAGTACACAAACAGCTTGGTGTTTGATATATACAATCAAATATAAACAGGCCTTTCTTTACCTTTTGAGGACAGAGTATGATTTTGTCTCCCTTCCTAGAATGACATAATCCTGACATATAGCACCTGGCAGGCAATCAATTCAGTTCACCTAAAAGGAATTTTGTAGAAAGTAACACGCTGCTTGAAAGACACTAGAAAATAGGTAATGTTGTTAATGTATTTTCTTCTCTGTTTTTATTTTATTTTCTCCAATCTGACAGAAAAGGGGGATTTCTTAGCTCTGGATCTGGGTGGCTCCAACTTCCGTATTCTGCGCGTGAAGGTGACACAAGACAAGAAGCAGCCGGTTCAGATGGAAAGCCTGGTCTACGAGACCCCTGAGGACATTATCCATGGGAGTGGGACGCAGGTCAACAACACCACAAAACACCACCAAAAAATAAAAAACACCCTCAAAACTGCCCAAACACTCCCAGACCATTGCCGATAGTCTCATTCACTCACATCAGAGGTTCACCGGGTCAAACAATAAGGATTACTCTGTATAAAAGCAGTCACTCAATATTGTTGTATGGATCTGTTTGTCCTATGAAGTGGGTGTGACATCAAGACCCCCATCACTACACTGTTGACATCTGTTGACTGTTGAAACTCCCGGAGGGCAGTTGGCAACAGTAACGTGATACCCACAACAATTCTGTAACGAGAGAGATCAATTGTAATTGGTTGAAACAAAAAAAAAACATTCCACACTGTAACCTATAGGCCTACAGAGTGGTCGTAGTGGAGGACTGACTTGAAGAACTGCTGGCCACCATCATGATTTACCAATTCAAACCAGTTCAATTGTTAATTAGGGGTTTGACAAGCCAATAGGGTTGGGTTGCTTCTACTGTTATTATGTGTAATTGTATAACTGCGTGCTTCTGTCTCACTCCTCAATGCAAGTTATTTTTATGTCTGTAGCTCTTTGACCATGTCGCAGAATGCCTTGGTGACTTCATGGAGAAGCAAAAGATCAAGGATAAAAAACTCCCAGTAGGATTCACATTCTCCTTCCCATGTGCACAAACTAAACTGGACGAGGTAAGAGGTTCCAATAATGTATGCTTTTATAATGTTTTAATGCTTTATTTGAGATGTTGAGAAACCACAATAAATGGCATAATTGGTTTAATTATATTTAAGTATAAGACAACTTTTAAGGTTTGAGTTTGCACAGTTCTGTTGTAGAGTATACAACTGCGGGGGTGGTACCTGCCTGGGGGACAAAATCCTAATTTTAAAAGCCATTTTAAAAGCCAACACTAGCCAAAACCAGTTAACAGCAGCCAAAACTAGCTAAGACTAGCCAACACCAGCTAACTCTAGCTAAGACTAGCCAACTCTAGCCAACACTAGCTAAGACTAGCCAACACCAGTCAACACCAGCTAACACTAGCTAAGACTAACACTAGGTGGTCATAGGACAGATTTATTAAAGAAAGTGCTGTCTGTTAAAGGCCGTCTTAGTGACTTGGACAAAGAAGTTTAAAGTGAGTGGTGTAGAAGGCATGGACGTTGTGAAACTTCTGAACAAGGCCATCAAGAAACGAGGGGTGAGTTTTCTTATTTCTTAACCATAATTGAATTACCACGTGTGCCACTGGAAGAGAATTAGAAAACATATTGTATTTGTCAGGACTATGAAGCTGACATCATGGCAGTGGTCAATGACACAACCGGAACAATGATGACCTGTGGGTTCGACGATCAACGGTGTGAAGTTGGCATTATCATTGGTGAGGATACACAGCATTCAAGACATGTATGTTTGCATACACTCAAAAGGGTTATTGATAATAGGTTGTAAAATAACTGTGCAGCTTGCCAATGGCAAAGAATGATTGTGTCATTGTAGACTGATGTTACTTCTAAAATTAAGTGAAAATTAAGCAGATGCCCATTTTGCGGCACAGCATTCTCCTGTGGCTTGCCGCAGTGCTCCAGACAGGTTATTTACTAGGCTGGGTGTACTTTCAGGTACTGGTACTAATGCCTGCTACATGGAGGAGCTGCGGCACATTGACCTGGTGGAGGGAGACGAGGGCAGGATGTGCATCAACACAGAGTGGGGGGCGTTCGGGGACGACGGGTCCCTGGAGGACCTCCGTACAGAATTTGACCGGGAGATCGACCGAGGCTCCCTCAACCCTGGGAAACAGCTGTAAGTCAAGACAGCAGGGCCTACATGGTACTCGGGACTGCTATGTGGAATATGTGTTGATAGTTGTTGCTATAACGGACTTATGACCTAAAGCTAATTACAGTAAAATTTGTCAGTTAAATTTGTCAGTTAAAACTCACTACAAGTGATAAATATATAGGGCTCCAGGCCAGGGGCTTGCCACCCTCACCGCCAAGATAAAACAGAAAACAGTGTAGACATTGTTCAACCCAAGCAGGTATTTACAAAATCTCTGGGAAGAGTCATGTCACAAAACAATAAATCCTCAAAGAACGTAAAGCTGTGTATTTGTTTACAAGCCCTAAAAATAAACTGACAGTGTCTCTGTTGTGTCTGTGTCTGGGAAGGTTTGAGAAGATGGCCAGCGGGATGTTTATGGGAGAGCTAGTCCGCCTCATCCTGGTCAAGATGGCCAAGGAGGGACTGCTTTTCGAGGGTCGGATAACCCCTGAGCTTCTGACAAAAGGGAAGATCGAAACGAAGCATGTTTCAGCCATTGAGAAGTAAGAGGTCAACCATGGAGTTTCTTCCAAGGAAAATATACACAACTCCATTGTTTTTGTGGACTATATGACCTCCATTACATACAATGAAATGTTATTTGAGGCTAAGTGAGCTGTAGAGCTCATGCACTACATAAATTCTTGCCATTGACCTCTCTCTCCCCATGACAGGAGCAAGGAAGGCTTGACCAAATGCAAAGAGATTCTAACGAGGCTTGGGGTGGAGCCTTCTCAAGAGGACTGTGTTGCCGTACAACACGTGTGCACTATCGTATCCTTCCGCTCTGCGAACCTCATCGCAGCTACACTGGGAGGTATCCTTACTCGGCTGAAGGACAACAAGGGAGCCACCCGCCTGCGCACCACTGTGGGCATTGATGGGTCTATGTACAAGATGCACCCTCAGTGAGTACTCAAACCTGCAGGAGGTTGATAGGACCTCCTCTGTGCAAGAACACAATAAGAGAACAGGAGGGAATTTCAAAATAGCCACAGGTGTCAAAGAATATGCTGGTCTCTACCACAAGTGATGATGCAATAACATATCAAGATTGCCATTTCCTTGACAAGTACTAGACTTTGATACAAAAATCCAAACAGCTTGTAATCTCTTCCATTCATCCGCCCTTCTCTCTCTGCAGATATGCCCGACGTCTCCACAAGACGGTGCGGCGTTTGGTGCCCGACTCTGACGTCCGTTTCCTGCTGTCCGAGAGCGGAAGTGCCAAGGGTGCTGCCATGGTGACGGCGGTAGCGTACCGTCTGGCCGACCAGACGCGCCAGATCGCCCAGACACTGGCCGAGTTCCGTCTGAGCAAAGCCCAGCTGCTGGAGGTGAAGAAGAGGATGAGGACAGAGATCGAGAACGGCCTGGGGAAAAAGACACACGACTCAGCCACAGTCAAGATGCTGCCCACCTACGTGCGCAGCACGCCTGACGGAACAGGTGACCAACAGGAGGGGGTTGTGGAAGGATGGATGGATGGATAGCAGGAAGGATTTAAATGCGGAATTAATATATCTTCTCACCACTATTCAGAGTTGGCGGGAATCAGTTCCATCTGAATTGTAGTCTAATCAAGAATTCAATTACACCTCCATATAGGAATTCCTTGTTCAACCGTTAGGGAATAAAATGGGACTGACCCCCGCAAAAGTTTAAAAGCTTCAGTACTTTCAAAATTGGTCTACTTTTTGTATAATCCTTGGGCATTTGCATGTTAGAATCCCTTTGTTTTTACTGAACCGTTACCCAATATCCCTGCCTAATCTGAACAGAAGATAAATGTCACCGACCTCAAGCAATTCATACAGGTAGAACTATGAGAATCGACATTTGAAGCATGAGAATATCTTATGGAAATAGTGGTAGTTTGTATGGTATTGTAAAATCATTAGCTAATAAGCCAGCTCTCATGTTACAGAAAATGGGGATTTTCTGGCTCTGGATCTGGGAGGGACAAACTTCCGGGTGCTGCTGGTTAAGATCCGTAGTGGGAAAAGGCGTACAGTGGAGATGCACAACAAAATCTACGCCATTCCCATCGAGGTCATGCAGGGCACGGGAGAGGAGGTACAGCAATGGCTGAAATTACTAAATGTCATTAGCCAAAAGCCATTAGATTCGGTCTCAATTCATGAACTATAATTCATCCGTTTTCAAATGTCCAAATAATTGAGTCTAATATATTTCTGTCTGCACTGAAATAAATACAGTCAGCACATCATCAGTCAGCGTATGATTATTAAAGCCGTTTTTTTCCACCGTTTCCTCCAGCTCTTTGACCACATTGTGCACTGCATCTCTGACTTCCTGGACTACATGGGCATGAAGAGTGCCCGTCTGCCTCTGGGCTTCACCTTTTCCTTCCCCTGCCACCAGAAGAGCCTGGATGCGGTGAGTAGTTTATCTGCTGGCTAACATCTACCCTGGATGAGAACCCAAAATATATCCTGTTACGCAAGAGCCTCCAAAAATGGAATTACTCTCACTGACAATTATGATCAACATTTGCATTTCACAGTATATTTCATTGATCGTTCTGAGTGATAGTCGTGTCTAATGTAACTATAACATATGTGGATGCACTGAAAATCAAGTCAATGTATTAAGTGATCGTAGAGCTGGGACGATAAACCTAAAATTATTGACACCGAAGGCATTTTGCTGATATCGTTCATTGTGATAAGTAGCATATACTAGAGAAATGTGAAGTTTGAAATTCTATAAGTTTGCTAATATGGGTGATTGTTAATGGGACAATTGACGCTACAACAATACATCTTTGTTTTTTTGTGTGCAATAATAAAATGATGGTGTACATTATAATAAATGTATATATTTATATATATATAAATGTATCGTTCTATTTTAGCGTTATCGCATAAATTCATGCAATTTATCGCAATATGGATTTTTGGCCATATCGTCCAGCTCTAGGTGATAGTAGCGTAACCAAAAAGTGCCTTTTCTGTTTTTCAGGGTATCCTTGTGAACTGGACCAAAGGCTTCAAATGCACAGACTGTGAGGGTGAAGACGTGGTGGAGCTTCTCCGGGAGGGCATCAAGAGGAAAGAGGTGAGGTTGGACACCACGCCTTATGTCACACCACTGTGATAATATGTAACACCTCCCCACAATATAACTCCATAGAGTAGAATCAAATAACTGGCGTGGAACCAGTTGCCAAAATTTTTTCAGTGAGAATCACTATTGGCTCATTGAGTTGTTGCTAGAAGTCGCTGGGTGACGTTTTGCCGTTGCCATGACGAAGTCACAGCACCAATTTGCCCTGCACAGCTGCGGTCCCTAACATAGCGTTTTCGCCACCTCTCCCACTGCACACCCCCTCCCCTTGTGCTTCTCTGCCTATCTGTGCACCATTGCAGTGCCTTTATTGCACAGACAGCGTCTCCCATGCTTTGCGGCAGAAAAGTCTGAGTGGGAAAAGTCGCTAAATGCTATCAAAACCATAGAAATCCTTTGTGGGAAAACTCTCCAAAGGCAGCCTGAAAAGTAGTGAATTTGTTGCTAGGCTCCTTTATCAATAAAAGTTGCTGGAGGTGTCTGAAAACTTGCTAAATATAGTAACAAAATCGCTAAATTGGCAATACTGTGTGGAACTGTCATTACACTCATGCGCCATAACTGAACTGCCACTACACTGTCTCAGTCACCATCAACATTAACACCCCACGTACAGGTTGATCTCATTCATAACACCATTTATCAACAATAAATCACTCTATGCGTTTGGAAATACTGATACCATCCCAAGTAACAATGTTTCAATTTATTCAACAATGCAAAATGCCAGACCACGATATTAAAAAAACAAAAAAAAATAGCATATCATGCTAAGTTGGCATTAGGAGCATATGCTAGTAGCATATGCAATGTCTCCATTGGCAACTTTCAGCCGTGCTGCAGTAACTCGGTTATACTCAATGTGCTTCGGTCATTCTGGACTTGTTGTTCTGAGGGGTTCTCAGCCCAAATCACACACCAACATGTTTCTCAGTATCTTTTTTATCAATTTCACCTTTTTAGATGGAGGATGGAGTAAGTATTAGTTGAATGTCAATGAGCAAATTGATTCGGGCAAAAATAACAGGTAAAACAGAGCCACAATGCTAGTCTCAAAAACCTGTCCCTAGGCAACACAGTGACTAGAGCCTGGTTTCAATTATGGACTATTTTGGCATAGAGGAAGTACGTAATTACCTACGTCACTACTTTATTGGCTTGAATAAAATACTAAATATTGGCAAAATAAAAAAATACTAAATATTGGCTAGCAAGATGGAGATCACTTTGGTTATTTTTAACTACTTTAACTAAAACCACTGCAAAGGTTTTTCCTGCAAGTTTTGGTTTTGAATTGCGACGTTCAGGCATGACTGCCTCATGATTTGTTGGAGAGCCAAGATAATAGCTTTTTTTTAATCGATGTACTGTAGGTAGTGACGTAGTTAATAACATAAAGAGTCAATTACTGAAACCAGTCCCTAGTCACTGTGTTGCCTAGGGTTGGATTTCCAGGACTACCGCAATGCAGAGGTGTGGAAATTGTTTAAATAGCATGTTATTAACATGGGAAAATTGTAATAAACAAGAATGCAAAAATGACTGTAAATAGTTATAGGAAACGTATAAGACAAATTAACTTGAGAATGTTTGTTGTGACCATTGTTGTGACCATTGTTGTGACCAAATTGCGAGTTTATATTTCTAGCAACATCAATAAAAGATCAGGATCTTTACAAATGGGAATGGGAATATGATATATTTTTGTCAATTGTGTGTGTATGTGTGTGTATGCCTGTCTGTCTCCTGTCTGAGCTTCTGCATAATAATGAATGTGTGGAGGGTCAGTGGGTTGCATTGTTCTTGGAGTGCTATTTGAAAGGTTGCCATGTCTGATATCATCTTTCAGTTGAACCAGCCATTCACTAACATTTCCAGGGGGGAAAAGTGGATAATTCATTGAGAAATAACTGAGAAATAACCATTTGTAAACACCAACACTCACACTGAAAATAATATCATGTTTTTTGCTTTACAACATGATGCATGACTCTAAATGGAGGTTTGTTTTCTGGTTGTGACAGTAAATTAAGGTGACGAATGAGGTTACTATTTAAAGCATTGGGTGAAGCAGAAAATGTATAGTTCAACTCACTCAAATGTACTGTTCAACTCATAATGTTGTTTGTGTGTTGTGTGTATGTGTAGGAGTTTGATCTGGATGTGGTAGCTGTGGTGAACGACACTGTTGGAACAATGATGACGTGTGCATATGAAGAGCCCACCTGTGAGGTTGGACTTATTGCAGGTATACAGTCCACTACTTATTTTAATCAACACAACCTTGTTTTTTCTATCAAATGCAAAATAAGTTGATGAAATTGGATACAACGCTAATGGCTAAAACTCTTATACCAAATTGTATGTAATTTACTGTAATGTACATTGTAATAAGCAGTATATCCGCAATACATGTAATACTGTATAGATTTATAGACCTGGGATGTCACGTGCATTATAAACCTAAGACCTGGGATGTCACGTGCATTCTAACAGGGACAGGTAGTAACGCGTGTTACATGGAGGAGATGAGGAACATAGAGACGGTGGAGGGGAATGAGGGACGCATGTGCGTCAACATGGAGTGGGGCGCCTTCGGGGACAATGGGTGCCTGGACGATATCAGGACGCAGTACGACTGCGCCGTGGACGAGAACTCACTCAACGAGGGCAAACAGAGGTGACAATTGAACCGCCAAACTAGTAAATGGCTGAATTTTTTATTTTTTTTGGCCTGAGTGTTTTGTTAATGGCCTGAGCATGGCCCTGTACTTTATCGTATTTGAACCAGAATCCTTTATTGACTCTAAAATACTTTATTGTTATCCATAATAAAATGGTGCTTGGTTGTGATTGTTGGTATGTTAGACTAAGAGTCATCGATGGTCTACTGTACTATGTCGATGGTCTACTGTACTATGTTCCCTGAGGAAAGATGGGCCAAACTAAATAACTAAGTTTATATGCCTCAAATTTTGGGTATGTTTTGGGTATGTTTCACTCCATGTCTCAGGTATGAGAAGATGTGTAGCGGCATGTACTTGGGAGAAATTGTGAGGAACATCCTGATTGACCTGACCAAGCGCGGCTTCCTGTTCCGTGGAAAGATCTCTGAGACGCTGAAGACAAGAGGCATCTTTGAGACCAAGTTCCTGTCCCAGATAGAGAGGTAGGGAACATGTGATTAAACTAAAAAATATCTTGCTGTACTTAAATTTGACCCTATTAACTAAGGATATACACCTGGGGGTGTGCATAAGAATCCTGTTGTAATTTGGGATGTACAGAGATTATCTACGCTGTTGAGAACCAACACTTAATACAATTACAAATTGTTTACAACAATTGCATCTACATTGTTACAAACACATAAGAATATGATAGACACCTTTATGAGACTGTAACCAATATTAGGCCTACCTGTATGCACAAGTAACTATTCAGTATCCAGTGATCCAATGGCTCTTGATGGACCTTTAACCCTTTCTACCCCCAGCGATCGCCTGGCCTTGCTGCAGGTCAGGGCCATCCTACAGCAGCTGGGTCTGGACAGCACATGTGACGACAGTATCATCGTCAAGGAGGTATGCAGCACCGTGTCCCTCCGTGCGGCTCAGATCTGCGGAGCCGGAATGGCCGGCGTGGTGGACAAGATTCGTGAGAACAGAGGGCTGGACCACCTAGATGTCACTGTGGGGGTTGACGGAACACTCTACAAACTGCACCCACAGTGAGTGATGGAGGGATAGAGAGAGAGGAAGGGAGAGGGAAAAAAGGAGAGCCAGTGTTAGCTCATAGTAAACTAAATCCAAAGCTTCCTTAAAATGTTAAAAGGTGGAAATTAGAAGCATTTCCATAATGACGTGTGATATTAGTGTCAGAGGATAAGGACATTTCACATCTGCTACATCTTGTCTACTTAGATGTCATAAGGTGAATGCACCAATTTGTAAGTCGCTCTGGATAAGAGCGTCTGCTAAATGACTTAAATGTAATGTAATGTAAATAGAACTCTGAGTACAACTGTAATGAATCCGCATCATCAATTCAGTGATACAGTGGGGCAAAAAAGTATTTAGTCAGCCACCAATTGTGCAAGTTCTCCCACTTAAAAAGATGAGAGGCCTGTAATTTTTATCATAGGTACACTTCGACTATGACAGACATAATGAGAAAAAAAATCCAGAAAATCACATTGTAGGATTTTTAATGAATTGATTTGCAAATTATGGTGGAAAATAAGTATTTGGTCAATAACAAAAGTTTATCTCAATACTTTGTTATATACCCTTTGTTGGCAATGACAGAGGTCAAATGTTTTCTGTAAGTCTTCACAAGGTTTTCACACACTGTTGCTGGTATTTTGGCCCATTCCTCCATGCAGATCTGCTCTAGAGCAGTGATGTTTTGGGGCTGTTGCTGGGCAACACAGACTTTCAACTCCCTCCAAAGATTTTCTATGGGGTTGAGATCTGGAGACTGGTTAGGCCCCTCCAGGACCTTGAAATGCTTCTTACGAAGCCACTCCTTCGTTGCCCGGGAAGTGTGTTTGGGATCATTGTCATCTTCAATGCCCTTGCTGATGGAAGGAGGTTTTCACTCAAAATCTCACGATACATGGCCCCATTCATTCTTTCCTTTACACGGATCAGTCGTCCTGGTCCCTTTGCAGAAAAACAGCCCCAAAGCATGATGTTTCCACCCCCATGCTTCACAATAGGTATGGTGTTCTTTGGATGCAACTCAGCATTCTTTGTCCTCCAAACACGACGAGTTGAGTTTTTACCAAAAAGTTATATTTTGGTTTCATCTGACCATATGACATTCTCCCAATCTTCTTCTGGATCATCCAAATGCTCTCTAGCGAACTTCAGACGGGCCTGGAGATGTACTGGCTTAAGCAGGGGGACACGTCTGGCACTGCAGGATTTGAGTCCCTGGTGGCGTAGTGTGTTTTATTTTTTTTATTTCACCTTTATTTAACCAGGTAGGCTAGTTGAGAACAAGTTCTCATTTGCAACTGCGACCTGGCCAGGATAAAGCATAGCAATGTGAGCAGACAACACAGAGTTACACATGGAGTAAACAATTAACAAGTCAATAAGACAGTAGGAAAAAAAAGGGGAGTCTATATACATTGTGTGCAAAAGGCATGAGGTAGGCAAATAATTGCAATTTTGCAGATTAACACTGGAGTGATAAATGATCAGATGGTCATGTACAGGTAGAGATATTGGTGTGCAAAAGAGCAGAAAAGTAAATACATAAAAACAGTATGGGGATGAGGTAGGTAAAAATGGGTGGGCTATTTGCCGATAGACTATGTACAGCTGCAGCGATCGGTTAGCTGCTCAGATAGCAGATGTTTGAAGTTGGTGAGGGAGATAAAAGTCTCCAACTTCAGCAATTTTTGCAATTCGTTCCAGTCACAGGCAGCAGAGAACTGGAACGAAAGGCGGCCAAATGAGGTGTTGGCTTTAGGGATGATCAGTGAGATACACCTGCTGGAGCACGTGTTACGGATGTGTGTTGCCATCGTGACCAGTGAACTGAGATAAGGCAGAGCTTTACCTAGCATGGACTTGTAGATGACCAGAAGCCAGTGGGTCTGTCGACAAATATGTAGCGAGGGCCAGCCGACTAGAGCGTACAAGTCGCAGTGGTGGGTGGTATAAGGTGCTTTAGTGACAAAACGGATGGCACTGTGATAAACTGCATCTAGTTTGCTGAGTAGAGTACTGATGGTACTGATGGTAGGCTTTGTTACTTTGGTCCCAGCTCTCCACAGGTCATTCACTAGGTCCCCCTGTGTGGTTCTGGGATTTTTGCTCACCGTTCTTGTGATCATTTTGTGATCATAATTGCTCCCACAGTTGATTTCTTCAAACCAAGCTGCTTACCTATTGCAGATTCAGTCTTCACAGCCTGGTGCAGGTCTTTAATTTTGTTTCTGGTGTCCTTTGACAGCTCTTTGGTCTTGGCCATAGTGGAGTTTGGAGTGTGACTGTTTCAAGTTGTGGACAGGTGTCTTTTATACTGATAACAAGTTCAAACAGGTGCCATTAAAACAGGTAACGAGTGGAGGACAGAGGAGCCTCTTAAAGAAGAAGTTACAGGTCTGTGAGAGACAGAAATCTTGCTTGTTTGTAGGTGACCAAATGCTTATTTTCTATAATGAAAATTACAGGCCTCTCTCATCTTTTTAAGTGGGAGAACTTGCACAATTGGTGGCTGACTAAATACTTTTTTGCCCCACTGTATGTCCTATAAGAGACAATTATCCTTATACTTGTCTGACTATGTGTGCCTGTCTCTCCAGCTTTTCCCGGATCTTCCACCAGACAGTGAAGGAGCTCGCCCCCAAGTGTAACGTCAACTTCCTGTTGTCGGAGGATGGGAGCGGCAAGGGTGCAGCCCTCATCACAGCCGTGGGCTGTCGCCAGAGAGCACAAGAGGCACAGCAAGCGGCTCAGCAAGCGTAATGAGTCGCCCCTCCCATCACCTGTACAACAACCTGCTACTCCAACTTTTCTTCCACCCACTGCACAGCTCTTCTCTCCATCTCCCCATAGCCCCGACAGCCGTGACTCCACCTGGCCACTCTCACAGCCGGAGACATGTCCGCATGCATAGGGAAGTAAAAATACTAGAATATTTCACCTTTATTTATTTATAATGCACCAGAAGGGTTTATCATTTAAATGTTTGTAAATTTTCATCGATAGCATGTTGTCTTAAGTATCTGATAAATATAGTGCAAAACGTGTGTATTGTATAACAAAAGTTGGATTTTGCACCAAACAAAAAGTTCTCTGTACTTTCTACTGGATATGCGAGTTACAAGACTAATAGTATTTTTGTGGAACTCTCAATTGAACCATTGAAAATGTAATCCAATGAATGATACAACAACTCCTTTATAGTGATTACACTCTATATATCTTTTCCAAAAAGGCCTGTGTTTATAGGGTGGAAAGCAAGAGTCACGGCTGTAAAAAGTCAGAATTTTACACACCACCTACATACTATTTTCACACAATGTACTAGTCTACTACTATTTTTTTGTGTAAATGTATGTCAAAAGTAAGTCACATAATACAGTATTCCGCCTTCACCTAACCACTTTTTCTGAGGAGCTTGGAGAGTTGAATGACCCCCCCCCGCCCCCCCAGTTAAAGTGTTGTTGCTACATAAATGTGAATTACTACTATACCTTAGGTGTTGTGTTTTGTGTTCATTCCCAGCTATACCTACGCATTGTGTGCAGAAATAATACATGTTCATTGGGCCCCAAGACAAGAGTGGCTACTCCGAGCGCTTCTGTGTGTACTTGTGGCTGAATGTCTCTGTGAGTTCTACTGTAACATGACCTGAATGTCTCTGCGAGTCCTACTGTAACATGACCTGAATCTCTCTGTGAGTCCTACTGTAACATGACCTGAATGTCTCTGTGAGTCCTACTGTAACATGACCTGAATGTCTCTGTGAGTCCTACTGTAACATGACCTGAATGTCTCTGTGAGTCCTACTGTAACATGACCTGAATCTCTCTGTGAGTCCTACTGTAACATGACCTGAATGTCTCTGTGAGTCCTACTGTAACATGACCTGTAGCTTTACATGTCCAAAGCTCTATGAAGACTGCATGCCTTATTCTGAGACAAATGGAGGGTCCTGGATCCTTTAATTTTATATATCAAAATAGATTTGTGTTCCAAACTGTGACAAGTGAATTCATTAAATTATATTTTGTTGTGCAGTAAATACTGTGGAGATGTCTCTTTCTTAGAATTTCACTGTACAGGTGGAGCTGATTCTACAATAAGCTTCAAGACATAGCAAAAGACAACACCAATGGTGGATGGGCTATTTTAAACCTAAATAGACATAATTATTCAACTCAAGGGTTCTTCCTTGTTGTCTATCACCAAAGAAAAAGCAGAATTCATTAAAGGTAGACATGATGTTTAAAATTCCATATAAAACTTAGTTTAGGTAAAGCAGTGGTTCTCGAATGGTTTTGCATCTGGACACAATTTGAACAAGGTTGTCTCAGTTGCGATCCAATACGAGCATCACCAAAATGCAATCTGGAAAACTATTTGAAATGCTATATTGATAGTAAATGTACAAATTATAAACTGGGAACAACAGTCCCACATTTTTTCATTGTCAATCATACCATGTTGCCCATATTCTTGATGAAGAATGTTAAACTCAATGATTTGAGACCTCTAAATCAGCGAAGTCTAAATAGCGCTGTTAATAACTATATTGAAAATACTGTGATTGAAAAATAGTTCAGATGTTAAATTATTAAAAAATATAGGTTCATTATAATTTCTACAAACGTTCTACTTGGTTTTAAGTAGTTTAAGTTCAGACTGCACTATTCTTAATTTACAAATAATACAATTATAATATTTATTTTTTACTCAAGACACTCGCGACCCTTTCAAAACCTCGGTCGCGACCAACCAATTGAGAATCAGTGAGCTAAATTATTAACGTTACAATTATGCACCACATGTAGCTAACCATCCATATATATACAGATCTGTGTGTGATTCTGCACAAAGTCTGTGCAGTCAATGGCACTGTTTTTGCAGCAGAAATATTGGAGGAATACGCGCTAATTCTAACTGTTAGATATTTGTTTACAGAAATGCATGCATATTAAAATACTCGTATTATTATCGCTGCACACTGCAGATATGTAAATACGGTAGAAGAATTGTCGATAGACGAAATAGGTCGAAGACCAATGCAAGAAGGCTGTGCTAGCCAGGAAGCTAACTAGCTAGCTTGCCATTTTCAACCAGTGGCCAGCTAGTCAAGTTAGCCATGCTAATTGAACCGTGGTAGGTGTCAGCTTTGGTTATTAGAATTTATTGTAATGTCAATAAATTTCTACAAACCACATGCTCGTAGTTCATGCAAATGCACGCCGAAGATGTTTGTGTGCTCACGAGACTGAATTCGTAAAGGAGAATGTCAACCTACATAACATTGGCTTGATAGCTAGCTAGCCTATGGTAGCATTTACTGTGACAATTTGACAGTTATTTGCCTGTCTGGTTGCATATATATTTTTGTCTGAGATAGGCCTATTGACATAGCTATGTCTTACGAAATATAATATCATGATGCATTACATTTATATCATCGACATTATTGCAATTCACACATACCGCTCTGTCCACTGTCACTCAACCACACAAAAAAGGGCTTTAGCTAGCAGATCATTATTATTTTTTTAATTATCATCATGCGCTGTTGTCTGTCCCACGCGCCCACTTTTTCCCGCCCTTATAAATCACTTGCCTTGTCCAATCAGGCATGTTACTGTGGTCATTTGTGTGTAACCTTTATTTAACTTGGCATGTCAGTTAAGAACAAATTCTTATTTACAATGATGGCCTTGGGACCAGTGCCTTGTTCAGGAGCAGAACGACACATTTTTAACTTCGGGATTCGAGCTAGCAACCTTTTGTTTACTGGGCCAACACTCTAACCACTAGGCTACATGCCCCATTTAGTACAGGACACTGCCACCTGCTAATTATTTGCTATTAATTGTAATTTTGTACCTGTGGGATAAAAACAAAATATTGTAAGGATTTAGCTAGATCAGTTATATTATGTTACAGAACATACACTACTCTTGTTGAACATAATTTTATCTTTGCTTCCAGCGGGGTTGCACTGAGAGCTTGAGGTGACTGACTGCATGGTTAGGGGTGCCCTGCAAGACTGCCAAGGAAACCCAATCCACCAAAGCAGGTGCATCACTCAGGTAACCTCACACATCCTATTATACCTCCTGACACAGTGGATACAACTTCATTACCTCTAAGCAGCCCAATGAGTATTTAAGGGGAGGCACCCGGCCCCGCAGTGGCCCATGCTCCGTACCCCCTTCCCTCCCTGCCTTCCCTCCCCTTCAAGCTGATTCAGAGCCGACAGACTCTCTTCCAACCCACCCCGTCCCTCATCCTCAGGCCATGGCTGCGGGCACGGAGACGGTGCACTACATCCACCTGCACAACTCCAGCCAGTCTGTTCTGGAGGCTTTACGGACGCAGCGGCGTGAGGGCCTCTTCTGCGATGTGACGGTGCGCATCCACGACGCCTCGCTGCGTGCCCATGCCTGCGTGCTGGCCGCTGGCAGCCCCTTCTTCCAGGACAAGCTGCTGCTGGGCCACTCTGAGATCTCGGTGCCGCCGCTGGTCCCCGCTGAGACGGTGAAGCAGCTGGTGGATTTTATGTACAGCGGCTCGCTGGTGGTGGTGCAGTCGCAGGCCCTCTGCATCCTCACCGCCGCCAGCATCCTGCAGATTAAGACGGTCATCGACGAGTGTACCCAGATCATCTCCCAGAGGAAGGTGGCTGCTGCTGCGGCCGCCGCAGCAAGTGGAGGAGGAGGGGGGATGACAGCTGGGGTCCTGCCCAAGCAGGAGGAGCGGGGAGGGGGTAAAGGGAGGGACAGCGGTGGTGGTTGTATTGGTGGGGGTGGCGCAGTCAGCGGTGGGGGTTACCAGAGCTTCTCAAACTTCGCCTTGGGGGACTGCGGGGCGAGCAACATGGTCACAGGCCTGGGCGGAGCAAACTTGAACGTTAATGTTAGTGAGAGCGACCCAGGAGGCGCCCTGGAGCAGGCTAACCCAGCGGGGCTGATGGCTCTAGCTGACATGGGCAGCCCCGGGGCCCTGTGTGGGGCTGACGGGCTAAGCTCAGGGGCCGCCGGGGTCCTCATGAAGAACTCAAATTGCACCCAGGATGTGAGGTACAAGCTGAGAGACCTGCTAGCGGCAACCGCTAACGGCGCTAATGCTGGAAGCTCAGGGAATCTCTCGGTCGGCTGCAGCTCTGGTGTCAGCAGCGTGGACAGCATTGGCCGGGACAGTATCCGCAGCAACGCGGCTGACCTCTCGGAGGAGCTCGTGGGGATGGACAGATACTGCGAGGAGGAGGAGATGGATGGACATCACAGAGGGAGAGAGTTGGACAGAGACAGAGGGGCAGGAGGACACAGCCGCAAGCAGAGGCAGCCACTCAGGCTTCAGGTAAGTTCCCAATGGTTACAGTTGTAAGGCAGGCAGATATGCAGCCAGACATCTTAAAGTGAATAAAGCAGGACTTCTAGATGGCAATTACTCTCATTGTGTCATTGCTGGGAATTAAGCTATAGATCTGAACGTGTCAGCAATAAACATAATTGAAAGGAAGTTGCTGTCCAGAAGTTTTATATTAGGCTATCCTCCTAGTTAATGTTCCATGGACTGATTAAACAGTGAACACCCCTTCTATGCGTCATTAAACATGTTAAGTTTTGGATGGAGTGCCAACTAGCACCTCCTTTTAGTTGTTGTTACATTATACCTAAGCCAATTATGTATACTTAGAAAAAACGGTTCCAAAAGGGTTCTTCGGCTGTCCACGTAGGGGAGCCCTTTTTGTTCCAGGTAGAACCCTTTTGGGTTCAATGTAGAACATGTAACCCAAAAGGGTTCTTCAAACCCTTTTAGGTTCTAAATTGCACCTTTTTTCTTCATTTGTCCATTGAGAAATTGATATCTAAGCAATAAGGGGGTGTGATATATGGCCAATATTCTACAGCTAAGGGCTGTTCTTATGCACAATGTAACGTATAGTGCCTGGATACAGCCCTTAGCTGTGGTATATTGGCCATATACTACAAACCCCCAAGGTGCCTTATTGCTATTATAAACTGGTTTCCAACATAATTAGAACTTTAAACAAGTATTTTTTGTCATACCCGTGGTATACGGTCTGATAAACCACGGCTTTCAGCCAATCAGCATGCAGGGCTCGAACGACCCGGTTTATAATTGTCTTTTTACTGTCTTCACATTCCTGACCATACACCACAGTTTGAAACACCAATTTTAGACTCTATACTCTAATTAACTATATATTTTTATTTACCTTCTCTTAGGTTCTTGTAGGAGAGGAAGTGGTGGTGAAGGATGAAGGCGTGCAGGAGCCGGATGGAGGGGTCTTCGGCTTGGAGGAGGGAAGACGTGTTGAAGGGCAGGAGGGCACACAGGAATCCATGGCAACCTTTGGCCAGGTGAGTCTTGTTTTGTCCTAGACAGCAACTTGTTGTTGGTGCATGGTGCTGGCAAAAAATACCAGGGTTGTGGGTTCAAAATCCGTATGGGCTGCATGTTCGGAATCTGTAAATTGCTTTGGATAAAAGTGTCTATACTCATTATTTTATCATTATCACAGTTTTATAGACATTTCAAGGTTATGTATTAGGGCTAATTAAGTTAGTTAATAGTTATAAGTGAATTTTGTCTCTCTGTCTCACAGGAGGGTGTGTTCTATGATGAGGCTGGAGTTTTCTCCCCCGAGGCTTTCTGGCCCCAGAACGAGCCGGCTCAGGCCATGTCCTTCAACCCCAGAGGAAGAGGAAACAAGCTACTGTCTCCATCTACCTCCTCACAGTCCATCAACAACCAGGTCAGTTACAAATGTAAACATCGTTTTAAAATAGTTATTGCAACAATTTGTAGACTTTAATCATGAAAGTCGTTGGTGGCCATTATTTCAATTCCTGTTTCCCTTTCAGCTACTTTTTCAGTACCCAGTCAGCCAATCACAGCCATCAGCCTCATTCTTTGTGGGCGGACCGATGGTGATTGACAGCATGGCAGGAACGGAGCACAGCCAACAGGCTCCGCCCCCGGCACCAATGACCCCTGCTCTGTCAACCTGTGGCACGCCAGGCCCCTCCCCTTCCTCCCAGGGTTCTGAGACGTCCTTCGACTGCACTCATTGTGGGAAATCGTTACGTTCCAGGAAGAACTACAGCAAGCACATGTTCATACACTCCGGTAGGCCACCACTTTCTATATATACTAGTTACTATCACTTCCTTCAAAACATTTACTGTTCATGATTGTTGTATACACATGTTAAAACTCCACATAACAGATAGTGTCTCACAGATACACATGTCATACTAACAGATCCTATTTTCTGTTGTGTGTGCCTCAGGTCAAAAGCCTCATCAGTGCAGCATCTGCTGGCGCTCCTTCTCCCTGCGCGACTACCTCCTCAAGCACATGGTGGTGCACACGGGCGTGCGCGCCTTCCAGTGCTCTGTGTGCGGCAAGCGCTTCACACAGAAGAGCTCACTCAACGTGCATATGCGCACGCACCGGGCCGAGCGCACCTTCCAGTGCACCGTGTGCCACCGGGCCTTCACCCACCGCACCCTGCTGGAGCGCCATGCCCTGCAACACGCCCATCACGGGGCCAACCAGGGCCAAGGGCCGGGACAGGGCCTCCTGGAGACCCGCAAACACAGCCCTCCAGCCCTGGCAGGGCCCTCGGGCATGTGCGGCCCAGCTGGGATGGGCGGCACCATGACCAACATGCCCAGCCACGGGCCTCCCTCCTAGAGGGAGGGGGGGGGGGGGGGGGCAATCTCAAACTGATCCATCACCCCTATCCTGGAGCCCTTTTCTGTTCCGAGAGGATTGCTAGGTATGAGCAACATGGTTGATGCTCCATCTAGACCTATTGGAGGCTGGATGGAGTTTGTGCCATATTTCTCACACCTATGAAGCCCTTGCAGATATGCAAGAGGGAGTTGCCAATGATGGAAAAAATGGGAGATAATTGGTTTGGGATTGGGGAAGAAAAAGAGAGGAAAAGGGAGAGAGGCAGAAAGCTGTCTAATTGCTGGAGATTGAAGGGAGGACATGTAGGAGGGGTGAGAAAGAGAGAGACAGAAAAGGGAAAGGGAGAGAGAAAGCAAAACAAGCCACAGCTAGAAAAAGAGTGCAGGGTGATGAACCGATGAAGAAGAGAGCGAATGAATCAATGAGAGTTACCATCATACATCAAGACGACATAGGAACAATATTACATGCAGGAGGCACTGGACGACCCAGGATCATATACCTCTAAACAGGAAGAGACAAGAAATGAATTAAGGACACAACTTTTATTTTGAAATGTGACAAACGTTTCAGCATGTTTTACACACCTCAAAGAATACCTCGGCGGTCCAAAGACAGGCATTATGCTACACATGTTTAATAGCTACTTCAAACAGCAAAACAGTGGGAACTAAAGCTACCTGAAATCCCTTCCTTTTAAAACCTTACTAAAAATAATTGACATAATATTCCTTTACATTGTCAATATGAGTTTATTTGTCGCTCATTTGTGATTTATTGATGAAGACGAAAACAATAAGGCAATGAATTAAAAAAGTGAAAAGGGATCTTTCAACTATAAGTGACCATTTTTGGGATAAATTAGAAAATCTGTACTTTTATCAGGCTTTTTAATCCATGTGTATGGGGTTATGTGTGCTTTTGGGGCACTTGCCAATGAATGGGAAGGTTTGTTGCTGTGAACTATAAAAATGTTCTCCAACGGCTTCATTTAATACTTAATGAAAAGGTTTTTATTGTAACGAAATAAATCATGAGGAAAATACAATCACCCAGAGTGGAATTAATTACCACGTTAATATTTATTACAATTTGACAATGATACTATGCACAATACATTTTTGCACCTTGTGTAATTTAATTCAGCTTTATATGTTGTCCTACCCTAGATATTTGACATTAGAAAAATATATTTGCCCTAAGATCACCAATGTATATTATATCATGGAGATCTTAAAATGTTTAGTCTTTTGTTTCCAACCTCCCACCTTAAAGGTGATTTTAGATATGCAGTAAATAGACACTCCTAAACATAAAGGGCAACTGAGCCAGTAAGACCAGTAATACCCCTTTAAGATCCCTTCTGGTCCTCACTATAAATTTTATATAAAATGTCCCCCACAATGAAGAAACATTCTACTTGATCAGGATGATCTCCTTGAGCTACGCACTGTTCTGATGATTCACTAATCTCTATAATGGGAATCTGTTAAAGCCCTGTTAATAGGAAGTTGACATGATTTATAGATCAGTTAAATCTGTTCTGCATATAGTTCCGACCAACCCTTGTGAACAAACAGGTGATTAGGCTGTTCCAGAGATTTTCATATCCTCAGCAACTCAAATGTTTCTAGTACATTTGTTTCTGAGGTGGACCTGTGTACAGTACTGTATTATGTGTGCTTAAAGCCATGTCAGAAGAACGCAACCATTATTGTAATGATGTACTGTGTTTTGCATTTTTTATTTAGCTTTCTTTGAGTGAAGGGGATGATAAATGTCTTTTTTTTTGTGCAAATTTGAATATAACTGCAAGTCAAATATGTCATAATAAAATATGTAATTTTATAAAGCACCAATCATGCTATGTATACCACATGTTTTATGTATGGAAAGGCTAAAAGGCATGATATAACTTTTTATGAAAAATTACATGTACGTACTTCAATGGCTTTATTGAATTTTAGAACATGATTTTAAACATTTCAAACTTTTCTTTCTCCAAATAAAGTATGGCTACAAGTCAAATGACTTAAATGTAAATGTAAATGTAACTTGTTGTCCTACTGTTGATTATTTGACCAAAAGGTATAGGGGGTTAAAACAAGCGTATGTATTCTTATCAAAATACTTTTGAATATCTTCTGTTTTAGGTTTGGTTTTATCCCATTCTAAAAACAAGTAATACATTTTGCTGTTGACCAATTTCAGTTTTCTGTTAAGCCTACATCCCCTCGATCCTAACCAATTTATATGAAAGACAATATAAAATGCTTGCTTTTCTTAAACGCTATAGATAATATTTTTCTTTCCAGATTGAGCATTTGAAGGTCTGGCTGGTAGTGCCGGAACTCTGGCCAGAAGGCATCTGTTACTCAACAACATCTGTTCCTGTTACTCTATTTTTTTCCCAGCATGCCGAGGGACACACAGGCTCTCCCAAGGGTGGCCTTTTGTGTGGCCCCATTGTCAATTCCATCTTTGTCTACTGCTGAAGTCTGTTCACATGATGCCATGAGGCAGGCTATAGTATACCCGCCTTTAGAGGCCAACCTTAGGGGTGACAATTTACAGTTACTTTATTGTGTCCCAACTTTTTGGGCTTAAAATAAATTATTTCTTCACTGGGCTATTAAGGAATCAAACGTGTAGAAAAATGTTAGAATCAATGGGGGAAGTAAAAAAAAATCTGATTTTTGAAGAATTTGACTACAGATATCAAATATAGTAGATGTATTAAACCATATTCAACAAGAAAAACATTTGGATAAGTTACATTGACTGGGTGTTTGTCAGTGTTGTGAACTGAACATTCAATAGTTTACATTGTTTCTTGCGTCATATAAGGATGTTTTTTAAAAAGCATTAGTTTGCATTTATCACATTTTTCCATCGGAGTAGTACATCAAGCGTGGGGACATTGTTTTTTATGAATAGCCCCCGTCGGTCTCCACAGAAACACTTTCAACTCCTGGCAGTGACCAACAGCATCGACATAGAATAGCCCACCATGGGGTAGACAACAGATGTTACTGGTTAACTTTCCTCACAGAACCTAAAGAATGGCTAGGCATGGGCTGACAAACCACAGTCACACAAAAAAGTTGTACTTTCAATTATATTTATTCATTAAAAAACAATAGCAGAGGCAGTAACAATAATAAAATGTTGTACAATCCCTCTTACTTTAAATAACTTTTCTTTAAAACAAATTCCTTGACCTGAAGTGCCTTTGCAAATATCAGCATTAAAAAATGTATTTAAATATTAATAACATAGCAAATATACAATATAATTAAAAAATAATAATACAAAATCCTTAAATTAAATTAAATTATACAACTTTAAATCATAAGTCTTTTTTTAATCATACAATTTGTTTTAATTTTTTACAAATGGACAAAATCCGTATCGAAGCAAAAAGAAGATTTGAACACTAAGTTTTCATCTCCAAAAACAATCAATACAATGTCATAAATTGTTCGGGGGGCTTTGAAACAACACACTTCAGTTTTACACAGTGATATAGCATACGTAGTACAGTCCTCACAGGTCTAGAGATTGGATCAGAATCCATGTTAACAGCCTTGTACAGGCCAGTATGGCCAAACATCCACCTTTTGATGCAGTTCATGTGCTCAGCAACAGCTTGTGGGGATAAAGAAAAGGGCTGGGTGCAAATGTTGCAAAAACTTCAAACCTACGTTTCTGTTACAACCGAAACCGAAGACATTGTACATCACCTCTATCATGACTGTTTGTCCATTTTTCGATCTCGTTATAAAAACTTTGCTTGAGGTCACTTTGAAAGGTAAAAAAGTTTTGCCCCACCGATTCCTAACCCACAGGCCTGCACTTATTTTCCAGTAGAGAACCAGCTCACTCTGAATATCAGTTAAACGTCTCAGTATCAGCAGCAGTCTCAAGGCGGGACACCTCCCCCTAGGGTTAGAGCAGCATTTAAAGGAGTATAAAAACTCTCCCATAGAGCAAATGAGCAACGGACAGCCTATTGGTGGCTTGCGTTACACCTATGGAGACAAGAGAGAAACAAAATGGGCATTACTTGTTGTTTACAAAGCTCGTAGGGAAATGCAGTGACTTTATCAAACCATTATAAATGAGGAAAAGTGAAGAGAAGTATCCAAACTCACCTCAGTTGCAATTATACATTCGTCCTTCTCCTCCGACATGACAAACACGGATTTGTACTTGGTGTCTGCACATGCGGACATTTCTGGAAGTTTCATTTCATTTCTTGAAGTTTCTGATGTGTCACTGTTGGAAGAGAGACAAAGATCCATATTAGTCATCTGACATTCAAATGATTTTTTTATTTTTTTAATGTTATATGATTACATCTATTATCTTATTGTGTGTTCTTTACCTTTTTAAATGTTTGCTGCGTTTATTTCTGCACTCCTCATACTCAAAACTTGAGTCCAAAGCTTGGCATTTCTCTTCGCAAGCTGAGGCCTCCAAGCTCAGCATTGACTCTTTGGCCACCTGCTCGTACTTCACCTCATGCACAAGGTTATAGTCCGCCGGCGGGTGGCGGCTCTTGTAGCTGCTCCGACACGACGGCGATGGTCCGTCCATGTCGGCATCGCTTCCGAAGTCCATTTTCTTATTGATGTTCTTGACACCTGGCTGTGGAACGAGCCCTACGACGCTTACCGACAGGTCCTTATCACCCCGGTGACAGTTATTGGTCAGGTTGTTTATGGTCTCACCTTCGCTGATGGTGGCATCGCCCTGGCTACCACGCAGCACCTTGTTGCGAACACAGCCAACCAGCACTGCACACCCTGCTAGCACAAGCAGCACCAGAGCTGTCCCAGAGCCCACCGCCATCCAGGGGATCTCCGAGCCTCGAATAGCTGCATGGTCTGGGAGCAGGAACTGGCAGTTGCGGCCACCGTAACCAGGCACGCAAGCGCACACATAGCGGTTGTTCCTCTCGTGGCAGGTGGCACTGTTGTGGCAAGGGTTGTGCTCGCAGCGGCTTATGGGAGAACTGCAGTTGCGGCCCGTGTAGCCCGGGGGGCATGTGCAGGTGTAGCCATCAAGACCCTCCTGGCATGTACCACCATTTTGGCAGGGGTAGATGGAGCACTCATTGCCAGTGTGGTCGCAGTTCATGCCTGTGAAGCCATCGGGACACTGGCACAGGTAGGAGTTGACGAGATCCACACACCGGGCACCTAGTGTGAGAGGCAGAGCGATTGAGAATTAATGGGTGGTCAATAATGTGGGGGCAGGCTGTAGTCTTGAAAGGTACCTGTTTAAATTTTAAAAAGTACATAAATTGAGAGCTGAAAACACATCTGTGTAAGTTGTTCAATTAGCCCTTACCATTGGAGCATGGGCTGGAGGTGCAGTGGTCAATCTTCTTCTCGCAGTTAAAGCCAGCGTAGCCAGTGGGGCACTGGCAGAAGTATCCGCCATCAGGGTTGTCGGCACAGCGGCCTCCATTGAAGCAGGGACCATCGGCGCAAGTCATGGCGCTCAGCTCGCAGGTGTTGCCGTAGAAACCCGGAGGGCAAGCACAAGCATGCGTGTTCTCCATATCCTTTGAGAAAAAGATTGAAACATAAGCTTAACAAATACATTCCGCCAAAATGCATTAGATCACCATCACAACAGTGATTGCCCACATCTTCCTTGTTGTAATTGAGTGTACATTTTAACACAATGATGTAATTGTACAGTACTTACAGTGCAGCTTCCTCCATTTCGACAGGGGTTCAGGGTGCATTCGTTGACCTCAATCTCACAAGCATCCCCAGTGAAGCCCGGTCTGCAGGAACAGGTGTAGCTCCCCTGGCCCGTGTTGCTACAAGTGGCTCCATTCATACAGGGCTTGTGGTGAGTGCAGTAGTTCAGATCTGGAGGAGGACAAGCAGCACATGTGGATTAGTCCATTAGTCCCAATGGAACATATGGCAGAACAACAACAGCAGCAGCCCAGCTAATGTCTTTCTGTCACTCTCACACTTTTTTCTTACATTTTTTCACATTTTCTCTCACAACACTATCTCTTTGTGACTGTTTGTGTCATCTCTCTCTGTCATTCCCCTCTCACCTTCTCTCTCTCCATCCCTCTCTTTCCCCTCCCTCTCTCTCCAGTAGGACTCACCTTGGTTACAGAAGAGGCCCCCCCACCCCTCCTGACAGTTGCACTGCCACGGCTGCTGGCAGGTCCCGTGGAGGCAGCCTGGGTAACGGATGCACTCATCACAGTACCGCCCTTTGAAACCCACTCTGCACCTGTCACACAATAATTACAACACATTGGTTAGAAACCCCCTCAAATCTCTTTATTTCACAGATTATTTCTGAAAATATTAACTGAGAAAGTGTTTTAATACATGAAAATCATAGTTGTATTTTCTCTAACTTACTTGCACTCCCCAGGCTTCTCACAAAAGCCGTGTTCGTCGTCACATCCTGGAAGGCAAAGAGCTACAAAGGAGACAAACATGGGGTAAGAACCATGGCAAAATAAAAACACTTCTTACACATATGCTCTTTGTTAAGTTTGGCTTTGAGCAACAACAAAAAACGTATTGCTTAAATCTGAACAAATTCATTAAAAGTGGGAGCAACTAAACCCATTAGCTGTTATACCTAAAAAAAAAAAGCAACACAATCCCTTTAGCACGGTGGAAGAATATTCCGTGTAACATAGTGCATAGAGACAATGGGAGGGTGCACACAGCAAACTCTCTCTCGCTATCCCTCTTTCAGTATAGGCCCCTTTTTCATCGCTGTGGGTCAAAACTCTTATTCATTCTGTGCACACAACTCCCCCTAATGTCTCGGATTGGGGCAGATAAGAGTGGACAGCTGGTGAGTATGATGCCAGTGCACGACAGCTGCTACATTGTCTACTCTCTCCCCGCAGCTGCCCACTTCAAACAATACCTCACCCGCATAAGCCAATCAGCGGCCAACCCACTCCAAGAGTAACGAATCGGACGTAGCATGTAAATTTATGGCACGCGTGAGATTATTCCGAAAACTTTCCTCCGCCCGATTTTAATAAATAAAGTGGTCGTGTGTGTGGGTGTGTGTGGGCGCGTGGTGTTTTCGTACAAGTTGTCTCCATTTTAAAATGTCTATAGCCACGCCACCTAACATAAAAAGTCACGTCTATTTAGCTACCATAATAAGGTTATTTGACATGAAAAAGTGCCTATATGTAAAACATGAATAACAATCATATTTAGTCAAATATTTCCCCAAAAACACCTGAACATCAAGTTTCACTTACGTTCTGTGCAGTAATGGCCTTTCCACCCGGCGTCACAGACAATCTCTCCGCGCTCTCCACAGGTGAAGTGGCCGAAGGCATCGTCTCGTGGGCGGCAGAAGACCGAGCAGCCATCGCCATAGTAGTGCTCATCACAGACAAAGCGGTAGGAGTACCTCAACTCGGTTCTTCCTCCCGTATGCAAGTCCTGGGACCAGTCATCTCCTACCGTCAGATGTCTCTGGGTGGTCATTGTGCTGATAACACGGTCTGGGTTTTCTACCGATGGAAATAAGAACGGATCTTTAGCGAAATGTGTGTAAATGTAAGTTATCCTCGACCTCAAACCACGTCAAGCCAAACAACTGTAGGACAGTTTATTTTGATCATACCTATTGAAAGATCGTCTTTGGAGTCGGTGTGCAGAGCTTCAATGATCAGCGAGAACGTCCCCTGAGGACATAAACAAATAGCATCATAAGACAGGTGGCCGGCCAACGGAGAAGGGGAACGAGAATAACATTTAAACGTAAAATAACATTTCGAGACGATATACAAACACATACAAGACGAACATGTTTATGTATACGTTTAGTCTTGAATAAACCACTCTATATAAATGAACCAACTTGTACGCACGGATTTTTAAAGACCTCGTCACTAGAGGTTTATATGAATTACTTGTTTATGAATTAACCCAAGGCAGAGTACTCACCGGCCATGTGAAACCGAAGTTAATTCTGATGGGATTGGTGAATGAACTGTCCGACATGGCTTCCGGAACTTGGAAAGAGTTTGACCCAAGAACAGGCGTTAGAGCGCCGCCGTAGTTACAAGGTGGCTCTGGTGATGCGTTTGGCTGATAATGTTTCAGACAGATTCTGAAAAACGTTTTACATTCACACTGTTGCTGATAAACCGACGTCAACCCTCCCTTGCAGCAGTTCATGTTGCCCTGAACCCCTTTCTTGTTCAAAAACTCCTGCAACTTCAGTTCGAAAACTCCTGAACAAAAACCCTGTTGAAATAATTGTATATATTACACAATCATTAACATAGGCTCTGTGATGTAAAATCTTGAAATGGTTATCAATTGAATAGTACGGTAACTGTGTTGTGTAGTCGTCTTACCTTGCATATCAAGACGAGCATAACCGCAACTGTCAGAAGAATAGCGCGCCCCATATTAAATAAATACAAATAAATAAATAGGAAAAAGTATTGGAGCGACTCAGCTCAATTTAGGCTCAATATGCCTCCTTTCAAATCATGTTCTGGGAATGAATCATTAAGCACGCTTCTTCTCTTAAGAGGTTTTCTCATCAGTTTCTGGTGTCAGCCACGCCGATTTCATTCATGTCCAAGAAGCAAAAATATAATCCAAAATAGATATTGGAACTGCCCTGAACTGTCTTCAAAATTCCGTTACAATGCGATAATCCCACTCCAAAAATGTTTAAAAAAATAATTGATCATTTGTTCCCTGTTGAAACGAAGAGGGCAACAAATGGAGGAAATTGATTTTGTGTGACGTGGTCTATCCCACGGAAAGTTGTCACTGATCCAACATACTTCCCCGCCACCTTCTTCCTTCTTTCCTCAACATGAATTGTGCGTCTGTCTTGAGTGAAGGCCGCCTGCCGCCAGTTTTATATGGGCTGGCGCATGCTAGGGTAATAAGATGCAAATGAGCTACCCCCCCAATCTGGCTCAGGGGATCACAATGGATACCTCTCCAAGCCCCATCGTCTCAAATCACAAGCTAGTATTGGGTCAGAAAATTGAAAATGGAGGAATGTCAAAGTATTCCAGCAAACTGTATGGGACTGTCTCAGCAACCTGTCCTGGTCTGTACAGATCTGCCTACACTTGGTGTTTAAGCTTATTTATACATGTAGATTGGGTAGTTAACTTGTATATTTTTATGTTAGGAAAGAAAACAACATTTATGTTTTTCAAACATTTTCAGGGAGAGCTCTGAAAAAGCCAAAATATTTGGCGTGCCATGCGTAGTGTATTTGTCAAACCCTGACGCAGTTGATTGTGCAGCATAACTCCACCCTCTTCAAACATTTAGGCATTTCTCGTTGTGGGAAAATCGAATACTTTGAATTAAGGATTGAGTAATGAAAACATTCTCTGGCAAGGGTGTGTGGTGAAGTAAAGTAGAAAAAACATTTGTATGGGCACAGTTTTCCTTTTTCATTCTGTGGAGTGAAGAAAAAGTGTGTGTGTGTGCGTGCACGTGTGTGTATGTGAGTGTGTGCGAGAGAGAGAGAAGAGAGACATCCGCGTGGCCGCCCTGAGGGCACTTTGTTATTGTGTGCTGAAGGAATAAGTTTGCTCTCCCTCTCTCTGTGCGCTCAGCTGTATGGTAATTCCGCAGCACCTGCTCTCCCCTTAATATACAGTGAGTGAGCTTCCTTGGGCTCGCGGCGCTATCCGCACACAATTACAATGTACCCAACATTTAGAAGAACGAGCCCCCTCCTGAACAAAACTCAAAACAGTAGGTCAAATATATAGTTGGGTTGTCCCTCTTTGCTCGCATATGCCATGAATACTATATTTCTGTGTCCACGATGTGTTTATTTATTGAACCAAACTTAGGGCAGACTATTATTCAAGTAGGCCTACTTTTGTTTAACGGGAAGCAGAATGGGGGTGGGGTATAGGGGTCTCTCTTAATTAGGTCGTTCATTATACGTGTGATTTTCTTTTGGATAATAGCCATGGCCTGAGGTCCATAGTTACCATACACAGATACATTGCGTCACTGCTAAGATATGCAAGTCGGGGTGGTTTAAATTCCCTTTTATCGAACAGCCGGAGTTGTTGTTGTTGTTGTACCTGTTTTCTATCCCTATTGACAACACAAACAGCCTATAGACAGAACGAATACATCGGTGTTGTTTGTGATGTTTGTGATGTGACAGCTGTGCTGTGATTACGCAAATCATTCACATTTATTTCACAGTAGAAAGGGCGTTGTTTTTGCATTAAAGCCTCTGAATAACTTTTATAGTAGAGTTCATTCAGTTTGGGTTCGTCTTTTCTTCTCGGTGGCAATGACCCAGAAACAGCATGATGCGTCTAACCATTGCCCAACATTTTTCCATATGGAACACTTTGGGCAAATAAACTGCGCAGTAGTTATACATGAGAAACTGCTTTCTCCATTGCACAAAACCCACCCCTATAGGCACCCATAAGAACTTCCCTCTGCATACATATTTTTATTCGTGTGCTGCCAACCCACTCAGACTTGAGTTTGGCAAAATGCCCCTTCTCTACTTTCCTACCTTCATTCCTTTCCAAAAATGATGGCTACGGGGGTGACTGTTTAACTAAAGTGCTACTGTAGGGGGGCTGTTGTAGTTTAACTCCTGCCCACCAGTAGCTGCTGCTAACAAAAAGGGTGACTCGAGGTCTGACTATTCATCCATTCTCTGTGCTTCAATTTTCATTGATTCTGAATGCACGGGTAGCCCTTGGGGATTCTCCGTGAAGGGCCACGACACGCCTTCAGACGCGGCCAGATCCTTACAAGCCATCTGCCACTACCCAAACGACGTTTTTCCTCCTCCCCCTCCCTCCTCCCTAGCTTCCCTCAAGCGCACGGGTCTATATGCCACTGTCCACTGGCTGGCTCTGTCTACATTGAACTGGAAGCATGTTAAAGAACCTGTAACGGTATGGCTATGCTGGGCCATATGGCGAGGGGAAGCCAGAAGTTTTCGTCCCCGAAGAGTAGACACCACATGGTAGCTCATGGGAACGTAAACACGGCGCGCATCACACGATATCGATCAAATGAAGTGGTGTGGAGAAGAAGATTAGCTTGAATGGGGGGTCGGTAACTGTTACCAAGTGATCAATCGACATACTATTGATTCTTTCTGAGCATTCAGACTGTTGGCACGATTCACCTACTTATTGGTTCGACCAATATCGTTTATTTTTTCCCCCAAACTCTCATTCAGGCTATAGCTTCTGTCTCATGAAATATAAACGTTGTGTCGTCATTTTTCGGCACAAAGAAGATTGGCGACTGAAGGGCAACTTTATATTTGTCTTATCAGGGCTGATATAGGCCTAATACCAGCAACTCATCTTCTCTGGTCGGGGTTCTCTCCATTTCCATAATTTCTGACCCGCCTGTTTACCTGCTGAAATCCTTGGACTCTGCAGGAGAAGCGCGGCCTTTGTGTCCAGATCAGATTACTATGGCCAGCTGCTTGAAGGGGGCACAGGCCAATCCATGGGTGCCCCCTAGTCGTGCTGCTGTCACATTTGCATATGTTGTGGCTGAGGACGTGCTGGGCTCTCTTTGGGGAAGAGTGCCGCGATAATTACGCGGTGGCCCCTGAAGACGCGCCCGCGCGTGTGTGTGGCGCGAGTGGGATGTGTGGGAGTGTGTGGGACAGAGGAGGGAGGAGGAGAGGGAGAGAGGAGGGGGGAGGAGGAGAATGCGTCGAAGTTTTTCAAGGAGCAGTGGCCTGTCGCGTGCCAATGTTTATAAAAACACATCTGCCACGTTCCCCACGGGTAACGCCCATGCGTTGGCGCATCAGAGCATATGCGGTCCCTATGCATAAATCGATCATTCAACATCTGATCATTTGTATGACATATTTCCACACACAACAAATACTCATGGTGATATGTGATATAATCAGTGAATAATCAATGCATATATAGTGAGGTGAAGTACATGGAGTAGAAAGAGGTTTTTGATTCCCCCCAACTCTTTAGTGTTGATAACTCCAACCATGACATGGAAATAGGGGCTGATTAATTATTGTATCATTCTAGTTTAGTTCTAATAGGAACTACCCCAGGCATGATCTGTATTGCTTATGAAAAACGATGTGGAAAGTATGGCCATAGTTTTGTAAAGACGATCATTTGTAGTACCCCCCCCCCCCTCTCTCTCTCTCTCTCTCTCTATTTCTCCCGTCACTCTCTATCTCTCTCCACGACATCTGCCCAGCCATGAACAGATGTAGGCACCTGCGTTGTCGGCCCACATATGCACACATGTCCCTTTCAACCTCTCTGGGACTCGGACCAATCACAATAGGATAGACCAAGGGTGTGGTAACCAAATACTCCCTATCCCCTCAGGACACACGCTCTGTTAGAGGCATTGTCACAAGCAATATCATGTGGCCAGGCAATGCAATCTGTTCTAAGAGTGTTCATTTGAGAGATGGGGTTTGTAGCTATGTAATAAAGGGGCTATATACAGTCTCTTGTTGTTGTTGGAAGTTGAAGTAGTAACACCAAGGTGTTTTGATTTTCTCATGCTTTAGAGACTTGACTAGAAAAGCATAGAGAAGCAATGGAGCTGTATTCAGCCTAGTTTATCACGCTGATCTCCTAAGTGGCCGTTTGGGTAATTCTGGAGTGGCCAAGCCAGGGGCAGCAGCAGGCAGGTGTTAGTTGTGGTTCAGTAGAGGAGGCTGATGGGAACAACAAGGAACAGGGCGGGAGCAGGTTAAAGACAGAGGAGGGTTTTGTTCTATGAGGATGAGTGGGAAAATTAGCCTGAAAGCCCACTGGCAGCCCTAGATAATAGGGATAATAGCCCTGTCCCTATCCCTCAGCTGCTACTGGACAGAAGATCCAAACACACCTGTTGTCTTGTCTTCCCCATTGTGTGTGGATAGCTAGCTAGCGTTAGCACTACACCTCAGGAATTCTCCAGCCCCTTCCCTGCTGCACCATGACCATTAGCCTCTGTCCCAAGAGGGAGGAGGGGAGCTTGGGTGGAAGGTGGAGGGTGTTGAGGGTAAGCTAGGCTACATGGTGCGGAAACCAGCAGGGGGGCTATAGAAGGGTGTATGGTGAGGGGGGCCAGTTTAGAAGCAGTGTCCTCTTCATAAGGGGTTCCCTCCAGGGTCTGTCCAGAGACCCCTGTCCTAAATCACTGCCCCTAGGGGGAAGGCCCTCCTTTGTGACGAGATGGGCCTGCAAGCTGGGATGCCAGCTGCCACCTCTGTAGCGTCACAGTCTCCACTATGACAATGCTTCTCTCCCTGGTCACACTGGCCAGGCCAGCAGAGCCCATTAAATAAAGGACTTGTAGGGACTCCTAGAAGGGCTGCAGGGCCACAACATGTTTTTTTGGCTAAACGTTAATGATGACAAACTACCATGTGGGATATGGTGTATGACATAATAACCTCTAGTGATATCGATTCTCTCTCTGTGGTGAATAAAATGGAGCGTCTGTAAAGACAGACGAGTCATGATTTGGATGTTATTACATCATGAGATAATCATTAAAACAATGCTATAACGTGGTTTCTGGAAGCTGTACTGAATAATAGGGCTGTATTGACTGTTGTCTTGTTTCTTTCATTGAATTGAATGGAGTTAAATGATAAAGGAAAACATTTAAGTTTGTAAAGTAACCATTACAACACATGAGAAAAGCACAGAACATTGCATCCACTAAATTATAAAATTACATTGAGTGTACCATAAGTCTTCCTCACTGCAATATTAGAGGTTATATAGCCTAAAAGTGAATGTAATATAAAGTACAGCAGATCTCCAATCATGCTCATATAAGCATTTAGGCATTTGTGTATGATATTCCCATCCATAGCTCAGGGAGTTTGTCCCCCCATTGTATGGAGCTCTAATGGTGATTCTAATGATGCCTTGTCCATCTTTGATAAAAACCAGCACGCCCCTCATTAAAGACCCAGGGATGGTTCTCATGGCCCTCTCCCCCATCCCCTGAGCTGGGTGGACAGCAGGCGCGGGAGTTGAGACAACACTGTGGCACACGCCTGTTGACCGAGCCACAAAGCAAAAGCGTGTGACACTAACCGCCCCAACCCTCTCCCCAAACCCCAACCTGGCCCCATTGTCCCCCAGGGTCCCCCAGCACAGGCACAGACAACCAACCCCCCCCACCTTACCCTCTATCTTAAACCCATACCCCCCTCTTCCTTTAGAATCAATTTTACCAATCAGCTGATCCCTAGCTCTCACACCAGCAGGAATTTTAAGACACACCCTCCACCCATTTTAGTAGCCCACCCCACCAGACCCCACCCTACCCGTCCGACCCTGGGAACATCAGCTGCTAAGGTGGAAATCCATCATTGTGTGTAAGAAGGTTCCCCCTCTGCACATTGCACAGTCATTACCATACACCATACAGGGGAGGAGGAGGGGTGGGGCTTTAATTCACTGATTCGCATGCAGACAGTATTTCTTGGGAGGGTGGGGCCGGGGCTGGGATAGCTGGCTGAGGATGGAGATGGGGCAGGTTGGTTTGATGGGGATGGAGATGGTGCTGGTGGGGGGGGGGGTACAGAGGGTTTTACGGCTGCCGGGGTCAGGCCTGTCCTGGGAAAGTTGGATTTTCCATTTAAATCAGCACATGTTGTGGCCTTCTGGTGGCTGCGTGAACGCCTCACGCTGACAGATGGCCACGGCCCATAACTATAGAGTCCGAGCACCCGGTCCCCGAGGGATACAGAGAGAGATGGAGCGAAAAGGGAGAGAATGCGTCGCTCAGCTGATCCCATCAAAAAGAGAGTGAGAGGGTAGAGCACGAGGGAGGGATAAAGATAGGGAATGAAGGCAGGAGGGAGGGAGGGAGGGTGTGGGGGGAAGAGCCCCAGAGCCTCTTAATCCCAATAGCTAAAATTGAGTAAATATATTTGCCAGCTCTGCAAACCTTAAAAGGGCGCCTGGCGCTCCCTAAAGTTTCTGATTAGGTGTCTAGTCTATCAGCTTGTGGATCTTTGGGAAGATTGTTTGTCCAAGGGTGGAATAGTGGCTTTGTATGATGATGGTGTTCACAGAGGATATGTTTATAGTACCATCTAGTAGAAGTGGGGTGCTGGCTGGTCGTCAGTCCTCATTGTGTGATGCTACCTTTTGTCTTTTCACCATGACTCTTCGTTAATCCTATTAATGAAACAAAGTCATCGCCTGGTTAAAGATCCCACGTCTCTGATTTGCATATTTTAGGAATCTTCTTTGAATAAAAAGTTTAAATATCACTGGCACTGGTAGACAATGAAGCCCTGAGATGCCCGTCACCATATACATATATTGTCACACCCTGACCATAGTTTGCTTTGTATGTTTCTATATTTTGTTTGGTCAGGGTGTGATCTGAGTGGGCATTCTATGTTGTGTGTCTAGTTTGTCTGTTTCTGTGTTTGGCCTGATATGGTTCTCAATCAGAGGCAGGTGTTAGTCATTGTCTCTGATTGTCTCTGATTGGGAACCATATTTAGGTAGCCTGTTTGGTGTTGGGTTTTGTGGGTGATTGTTTCCTGTGTTAGTGTTTGTGCCATACAGGACTGGTTTCGGGTTTTCACATTTATTATTTTGAAGTTTGTTCATGTATAGTTTTTCTTATAAAAAAAACCATGAACTTCAACCACGCTGCGTATTGGTCCGCCTCTCCTTCGACACAAGAAAACCGTAACAGAATCACCCACCACAACAGGACCAAGCGGCGTGGTGACAGCGAAGTATGGACTATACTACTTGGGAGGAAATAGACAGGTGGGCGGTCGACCCAGGGAGAGTGCCGGAGCCCGCCTGGGATTCGCTGGAGCAGTGCCAGGAGGGTTATAGGAGAATGGAGTTGGAGAGACGAGCACGGCGACGCGGACGGAAGCCCGAGAGTCAGCCCCAAAACATTCTTGGGAGGAGGCACACAGGGAGTATGGCGAAGCCAGGTAGGAGACCTGCGCCAACTTCCTATGCTTACCTGGGGGCTAGAGAGACCGGGCAGGCACAGTGTTATGCTTTGGAGCGCACGGTGTCCCCAGTGTGGGTGCATAGCCCGGTGCGGTACATTCCAGTGGGCATTGAGCCAAGTGCCATGAAGCCGGCTCTACGCATCTGGTCTCCAGTGCGTCTCCTTGGGCCGGCTTACATGGCACCAGCCTTGCACATGGTGTCCCCGGTTGGCCTGCATAGCCCAGTGCGGGCTATTCCACCTCGCCGCACTGGCAGGGCGACCGGGAGCATTCAACCAGGTAAGGTTGGGCAGGCTCGGTGCTCAAGAGCTCCAGTGCGCCTGCACGGTCCGGTCTATCCCGTACCACCTCCACGCACCAGCCCTCCGGTGGCAGCTACCCGCACCAGGCTTCCTGTGCGTGTCCTCGGCCTAGTACCACCAGTGCCAGCAACATGCACCAGGCCTACAGTGCGCTTTGCCTGTCCAGCGCTGCCGGAGCCTTCCTCCTCTCCAGCGCTGTTAGAGTCTCCCGCCTGTCCAGCGCTGCCAGAGTCTTCCTACTCTACAGCGCTGCCGGAGTCTCCCGCCTGTCCAGCGCTGCCAGAGCTGCCAGTCTGCAAGGAGCTGCCAGTCTACAAGGAGCTGCCAGAGCTGCCAGTCTGCATGGAGCTGCCATAGCTGCCAGTCTGCATGGAGCAGCCAGAGCCGCCAGTCTGCATGGAGCAGCCAGAGCCGCCAGTCTGCATGGAGCAGCCAGAGCTGCCAGTCTGCATGGAGCAGCCAGAGCCGCCAGTCTGCATGGAGCAGCCAGAGCCACCAGTCTGCATGGAGCAGCCAGAGCCGCCAGTCTGCATGGAGCCGCCAGTCTGCATGGAGCAGCCAGAGCCGCCAGTCTGCATGGAGCAGCCAGAGCCGCCAGTCTGCATGGAGCAGCCAGAGCCGCCAGTCAGCATGGAGCAGCCAGAGCCGCCAGTCAGCATGGAGCAGCCAGAGCCACCAGTCAGCATGGAGCAGCCAGAGCCGCCAGTCTGCATGGAGCCGCCAGTCTGCATGGAGCAGCCAGAGCCGCCAGTCTGCATGGAGCAGCCAGAGCCGCCAGTCTGCATGGAGCAGCCAGAGCCGCCAGTCAGCATGGAGCAGCCAGAGCCGCCAGTCAGCATGGAGCAGCCAGAGCCACCAGTCAGCATGGAGCAGCCAGAACCGCCAGTCAGCATGGAGCAGCCAGAGCCGCCAGTCTGCATGGAGCAGCCAGAGCCGCCAGTCTGCATGGAGCAGCCAGAGCCGCCAGTCAGCATGGAGCAGCCAGAGCCGCCAGTCAGCATGGAGCAGCCAGAGCCACCAGTCAGCATGGAGCAGCCAGAACCGCCAGTCAGCATGGAGCAGCCAGAGCCGCCAGTCAGCATGGAGCCCCCAGTCTGCATGGAGCAGCCAGAGCCGCCAGTCTGCATGGAGCAGCCAGAGCCGCCAGTCTGCATGGAGCAGCCAGAGCCGCCAGTCAGCATGGAGCAGCCAGAGCCGCCAGTCAGTATGGATCAGCCAGAGCCACCAGTCAGCACGGAGCAGCCAGAACCGCCAGTCAGCATGGAGCAGCCAGAGCCGCCAGTCTGCATGGATCTGCCAGACCTGCAATTCAGCCAGGATCTGCCAGAGCCGCCATTCAGCCAGGATCTGCCAGAGCAGCCAGTCAGCCAGGTTCTGCCAGAACCGCCATTCAGCCAGGATCTGCCAGAGCCGCCAGTCTGCATGGAGCAGCTAGAGCCACCAGTCTGCATGGAGCAGCCAGAGCCGCCAGTCTGCATGGAGCAGCCAGAGCCGCCAGTCTGCAGGGAGCAGCCAGAGCCGCCAGTCTGCATGGAGCCGCCAGTCTGCATGGAGCAGCCAGAGCCGCCAGTCTGCATGGAGCAGCCAGAGCCGCCAGTCTGCATGGAGCAGCCAGAGCCGCCAGTCAGCATGGAGCAGCCAGAGCCGCCAGTCAGCATGGAGCAGCCAGAGCCACCAGTCAGCATGGAGCAGCCAGAACCGCCAGTCAGCATGGAGCAGCCAGAGCCGCCATTCAGCCAGGATCTGTCAGAGCAGCCAGTCAGCCAGGATCTGCCAGAGTCGTCAGAGTCGTCAGCCAGCTGCCCCTCTGTCCCGAGCTGCCCCTCTGTCCCGAGCTGCCCCTCTGTCCCGAGCTGCCCCTCAGTTCTGTGGGGTCATTTAGAAGGGTCGCCGTGGTTAGGAAGCCACGGAAGCGGACAATGTGGCGGACTAAGACTATGGTGAAGTCTGCACCTTGGGGGGGGGGGGTTCTGTCACACCCTGTCCATAGTTTGCTTTGTATGTTTCTATGTTTTGTTTGGTCAGGGTGTGATCTGAGTGGGCATTCTATGTTGTGTGTCTAGTTTGTCTGTTTCTGTGTTTGGCCTGATATGGTTCTCAATCAGAGGCATGTGTTGGTCATTGTCTCTGATTGGGAACCATACTTAGGTAGCCTGTTTGGTATTGGGTTTTGTGGGTGATTGTTTCCTGTGTTTGTGCCATACAGGACTGGTTTCAGGTTTTCACATTTATTGTTTTGTAGTTTGTTCATGTATAGTTTTTCTTATAAAAAACAAACATGAACTTCAACCACGCTGCGTATTGGTCCGCCTCTCCTTCAACACAAGAAAACCGTAACATATATTGTGGAAATGAATAACAAGAGCTTCCTCTACAACTATAATATAATAGATTGAGAATGGATGTTCTATCTACTATAGTTCTTACGTTACAGGATTTTGTAAAGCAGTGTATCATTCCCTGTACTCCCACTTGGTCTCACTCCTCACTGTACACCTTGTTTCACTGCTGCTCTGTGCATACTCTCACTCCCACTCACGTCTGCTGTGGCTCTACATGCAGTTTTCTATTTATTAAGAAATATGTTCAACTTTGAATAGCATATAAATAGTCTAGTGATAGAAATCCAATGTTTCTATCAATTCTACAGCTAATACTCCAGTCATGAATTCACATCCCTGCCATTCTGCTAGGCCCAAGGTCTACCAAGAGGCACTATGTTGTAGTATGCCTGTGTCAGGGTTAAAACTGATGTGGGAGTCCTCATTTACTCCATGTAAGGATAATGCAACTTTGTTAGACTGGGCTACTAATTCTTCTTATGTTGTTGCTAAAATTGAACGAAAAAATAAAACGATTAATATTCAGTGTACCCTATCCTTAAAAAATAGATGACCAATGTAGGTCTACACGTTTGTTTTAGATATTCACCATATTTACTTGTGTAAATGACAAAATGGATCACATTATTTACTACAGGGGATCAGAGTTTCAAAGGATCTTAGTTTGTTTCACTTTGAAAGCCCTGGGACACGCACCGCACCTCATGTGGCGCGCAGTAATCCTCTTACAACCATTAACACACCAGATGCAGATGATGCCAATCAATAGACCATGCGGCGTGGAGAAATTTAACGGCAGTCTTGCGTTTACAGTATGCTTCACGAGTTCAGTTGTAGTTTACCTGGATTATTATTTCTCTAAATGTCTATGACTTACTGACAGAAACGGACAGTCAGGTGCGTGCTGGTTCTATCAACTTTGGGAAGGGAACCAACATATGGGATATTAAGGTGCAGAGACCCAGACGGCTCTGGTATTATTGAAGCGTTATTCCCCGTGGATTAGGCCAGTTATTCGACGGCAAAATGCTTCCTCAAGATATAAGAGTGCAGAAACCCCGTCGGATCTTGGATTCGGCTCCACCAGTACCACCACGGCGTGGCAAGAACAGAGACGTTCCTCTTTCAACGCGTGGGCGGTCGGTCTCAGTACCTGAGCGCAAGGTGAACTGCGTCCTCGTCGGAGATGGAGCCGTGGGGAAGACAAGTCTTATCGTCAGCTACACCACAAATGGTTATCCGACAGAATACATTCCAACAGCTTTCGACAACTTTGCAGGTCATTTATGTGAGAAATCAGAAAAATCACGTTGTTATTGTTAATTTGACTGTTTTTGTCACAGGTTTTACTCATGAATTGATTTATCCACATGTTGCATTTTATAAATGTTTTTGTTTGTTGCTTTTGTGTGTTCTTTTAGATCTCTCTGAATCAATAACAGGTTACTATTTGATATACTTTGATTGTGCAAAGTAAACGTCACCTATGCATAGTGCTATGACAGGTAGGCATTGAAAAATTCTAAATGCTGTCACCATCAGTAACAAATCTGTGTACCATCTTCTTCTTCTCAGCTATGGTGGTGGTGGATGGAAAACCTGTGAGACTGCAACTCTGTGATATGGCTGGCCAGGTGAGTCAAAGTTGTTTTTGAATCCAACACTAAATGAGTGTTAGTAACCTATAGACACATTAACAAGGATATTCTATTGTAGTGGTAGAGCTAACACATTATTCTTTCTTCACATGCTCTGCTCAAAATGAGAGAAATGGGGGATGGAGGATGACACTATTAATGTAAGCCGTTCTCTATCAGTGGTCAGTAGTTTGTTTAGGTTCCACAGCTTCACTTATCCCAACATAGGTTGCCTCCACATTCTACCTGTGTCTTGGTATCCCCCTTTAGGGATTCCCCTGCACACCCTCCCCTCTCTGATCCTGTGTCAGTAGTTACACCCCCTGGCAGAATATCTCGCATAGTCTTGCCTCCCCCTTGATCCTCAGACTTATATCGCCCCCTGTAGGAGGTTCCTGTCCATGCCCCCAGAATCGATACCTTCTTTTGTCCCCTCTGGCTATCTGTGCTTTATCGCCCCCTTTTGGACGACTCTCACAGACTTTGCTCTTCCTGACTCATGCCCAATTCCAAATCAACTCTTCCCCTACTCCTTACTAGGCACCTTTGTAGATCTGAAAGGATTAGATATGTGTAATAATCAAAATGCCCTGAACTCAGAGAGGGAAATGGAAGTATTAGTGGACCATATTGCTAACCATACAGTAGTTTTTTTCAGAATCAGATCTACATGGTATGCTGTAAGGTCAGGGCTAAGAATCTATTTGGGATTGGGTATCTCTGACCCTTCCACTTCCTCAACTTGAGACTTTTCCCTTCCTGTCTCCTATAGGACGAGCTGGACCGGATCCGCCCTCTATGCTACCACAATGCCGACGTCTTCCTGCTCTGCTACAGTGTGGTGCGCCCCTCCTCCTTCCGCAACGCCACCGACCGCTGGGCGCCCGAGATTCGCCATCATTGCCCCGGGGCACCCATGGTCCTGGTGGGGACCCAGCTGGACCTGAGGGAAGACGTCCAGGTGCTGGTCCAGCTGGCCAGGAATCAGGAGCGGCCTGTGAGCACCGAGGAGGCCCAGCAGCTGGCGAAGGATATCGGGGCCGTGTGCTTGGTAGAGTGCTCGGGTCTGACCCAGAAGAATCTGAAGGAGGTGTTTGACCAGGCCATCTTGGCCAGCATCCAGCCAGTGGAGAACGTTCAGAAGCTCCAGCAGAGGCAGAGCCTGAGGAAGAAGACCCCGGATAAGATCAAGAGTCTCTCTGAGACTTGGTGGAAGAAGCTGAGCTGTGTTGTTGTGGCAGGAGAGTGTGTGGGTGGAGAGTTTGATTGAACCCGCAAGCAGCTGTTTAGGACTTGACATTTTTCTAAGCTTGTGTTTAGTCTTTCGTTTTTTTCACTCCATATATAATCACTCAGGAAAACAGACCTGGATCAATAATATGTTAGAAAATGTAAATGTATTATCCAAAGACTAATGGAATTATTTCATATCTAAATAGGAGAAGCACTAGAAAGAATGATCATTGCTGGCAAGATAATGAATGAAATGCAGAGTTTCAGCATTTGTGATACTTTATGTTAACTACGGGTAGGACAAGATTTTGTGTTCCAAGGCCATGACGAGGGCACAACAAGTCTGAATTGATTTGAATGAGCAAATCCAGTAGCTGGGGAGACTACTAATGAAATGACTGACTTCACAATTATCTCTGTGTCATTCTGTGTAACCCCCATGAAGTGTCAAAGGTCACCATTGGAGAATGTTGTGGAGGATTACGAGAAACCAGCCAATAGCAACTGGTACGCTAGACCATAAACTTACTTTGTGTCCGCCATTTTGACAAAGTCTCTCAATGTTATTTATTAATCTATATCAGATCATGTATAGTGGGGCAAAAAAGTATTTAGTCAGCCACCAATTGTGCAAGTTCTCCCACTTAAAAAGATGAGAGGCCTGTAATTTTCATCATAGGTACACTTCAACTATGACAGACAAAATGAGAAAAAAAATCCAGAAAATCACATTGTAGGATTTTTAATGAATTTATTTGCAAATTATGGTGCAAAATAAGTATTTGGTCACCTACAAACAAGATTTCTGGCTCTCACAGACCTGTAACTTCTTCTTTAAGAGGCTCCTCTGTCCTCCACTCGTTACCTGTATTAATGGCACCTGTTTGAACTTGTTATCAGTATAAAAGACACCTGTCCTGTAACGGTTTTCTAGGTGTGGTGAAGGAGAGTTGGACCAAAACACAGCGTGTAGATTGCGATCCATATTTAATCAAACAAACGTAAACACTAAAGAACACAAACACTACAAAAACAATAAACGTAACGAAAACCGAAACAGCCTATACTTGTCAACTAATACAGCGACAGGAACAAAGACACTAAGGACAATCACCCACGACAAACTCAAAGAATATGGCTGCCTAAATATGGTTCCCAATCAGAGACAACGATAAACACCGGCCTCTGATTGAGAACCACTCCAGACAGCCATAGACTTTGCTAGATCACCCCACTAGCTACAATCCCAATATATGCACACCAAAAACCCTAAGACAAAACACACCACAATACAAAAACCCCATGCCACACCCTGGCCTGACCCAATACATAAAGATAAACACAAAATACTTCGATCAGGGCGTGACAGAACCCCCCCCCCCTAAGATGCGGACTCCCGAACGCACCTCAAAACAATAGGGAGGATCCAGGTGGGCGTCTGTCCATGGTGGCGGCTCCGGCGCGGGACGTGGACCCCACTCAGTCAATGTCTTAGTCATCTCTCCTCGCGTCCCTGGATAGTCCACCCTCCGCCGACCATGGCCTAGTAGTCCTCACCCAGAACCCCACTGGACTGAGGAGCAGATCGGGACTGAAGGACAGCTCGGGACTGAGACAGCTCGGGACTGAGGGGAAGCTCGGGAGTGAGAGAAAGCTCGGGAGTGAGAGGAAGCTCAGGAGTGAGAGGAAGCTCAGGAGTGAGGAAGCTCAGGACTGAGGGGAAGCTCGGGACTGAGGGGAAGCCCGGGACTGAGGGGAAGCCCGGGACTGAGGGGAAGCCCGGGACTGAGGGGAAGCACAATACTGAGGGGAAGCCCAGTACTGAGAGGAAGCCCAGTACTGAGAGGAAGCCCAATACTGAGAGGAAGCTCAGGCAGGTAGTTGGATCCGGCAGATCCTGGCTGGCTGGCGGATCTGGAAGAGTCTGGTTGACTGGCAGATCTGGAAGAGTCTGGTTGACTGGCAGATCTGGAAGAGTCTGGTTGACTGGCAGATCTGGAAGAATCTGGTTGACTGGCAGATCTGGAAGAATCTGGTTGACTGGCGGATCTGGAAGATCATGGCTGACTGGCGGATCTAGCTGTTCTGGCTGCTCCATGCAGACTGGCAGCTCTATGCAGACTGACAGCTCTGGCTGCTCTATGCAGACTTTCAGCTCCATGCAGACTGGAAGCTCTGGCTGCTCTATGCAGACTGACAGCTCTGGCTGCTCCATGCAGACTGGCAGCTCTTGCTGCTCCATGCAGACTGACAGCTCAGGCTGCTCCATGCAAATAGACAGTTCAGGCTGCTCCATGCAGACTGACAGCTCAGGCTGCTCCATGCAGGCTGACAGCTCTGGCTGCTCCATGCAGACTGGCAGCTCTGGCTGCTCCATGCAGACTGGCAGCTCTGGCTGCTCCATGCAGATTGGCAGCTCTGGCTGCTCCATGCAGATTGGCAGCTCTGGCTGCTCCATGCAGATTGGCAGCTCTGGCTGCTCCATGCAGACTGGCAGCTCCATGCAGACTGGCAGCTCTGGCTGCTCCATGCAGACTGGCAGCTCTGGCTGCTCCATGCAGACTGGCAGCTCAGGCTGCGCTGAACAGGCAGGAGGCTCCGGCAGCGCTGTAGAGGAGGAAGGCTCTGGAAGCGCTGAACAGGCGGGAGACTCCGACAGCGCTAGAGAGAAGGATGGCTCTGGCTGTGCTGAACAGGCGAGGCGCACTGAAGGCCTGGTGCGTGGTGCTGGAACTGGTGTTACTGGATCAAGGACACGCACAGGAAGCCTGGTGTGGGGAGCTGCCACCGGAGGGCTGGGGTGTGGAGGTGGCACAGGATGGGCTAGACCGTGAAGGCGAACTGGAGATCTTGAGAGCAGTGCTGGCACAGGACGTGCATGGCTAGGGTTGTGCACAGGAGGCCTGGTGCGTGAGGCTGGCACCAACTTCACCAGCCGACTAACACGCACCTCAGGACGATTATGGAGTGCTAACTCAGGTGCCATCAAATCCCCGACACGTTCCATCGGCCGAATTCCATGCTTAAAGCACCAACACAGCAACTCCCTCATTTCTCTCTCCTCCAATTTCCCCATTAACTCCTTCACAGTCTTTGCTTCACTCACCTCCAACACTGGCTCTGGTTCTGGTCTCCTCCTTGGCTCCTCACGATAAACAGGGAGAGTTGGCTCAGGTCTGACTCCTGACTCTCCCACACTCTCACTGAGCCCCCGCTCCAAGACATTTTTGGGGCTTACTCTCAGGCTTCCATCCGCGTCGCCGTGCTGCCTCCTCATACCAGCGCATCTCCGCCTTTTCGCCTCCAGTTCTTCCTTGGGGCGGCGATATTCTCCAGGCTGAGCCCAGGGTCCTTTACCGTCCAGTTCTTCCTCCCATGTCCATTTCTCCAGGTGGTGCAGCCTCTCCCACTGCAGCTGCTGCTGCTCCTGCTGCTGCTGCCTCTGTTGCCTCTCCTGTGGCTCCTACCTGTTAACACGCTGCTCGGTCCGTTTGTGGTGGGTGATTCTGTAACGGCGTTCTTCTGTTGAAAGAGAGTCGGACCAAAATGCAGCGTGGTGGTTACTCATGTTCTTTAATGAAGAAACGCGATACATGAAATATCTTATAAATATTACAAAACAACAAACGGAATGAGAAAACCTATACAGCCTGTCTGGTGAACAACTACACAGAGAAAGGAACAATCACCCACAAAATACACAGTGAAACCTAGGCTACCTAAATATGGTTCCCAATCAGAGACAACGAGAATCACCTGACTCTGATTGAGAACCGCTTCAGGCAGCCAAACCTATGCTAGACACAGCCCTAATCAGCCACAATCCCAATGCCTACAAAAAAACAATACGACAACACAATAAACCCATGTCTGAACAAATAATTAAAGAAAACACAAAATACTAAGACCAAGGCGTGACATGTCCACAACCTCAAACATTCACACTCCAAACTCCACTATGCCAAGACCATAGAGCTGTCAAAGGACACCAGAAACAAAATTGTAGACCTGCACCAGGCTGGGAAGACTGAATCTGCAATAGGTAAGCAGCTTGTTTTGAAGAAATCAACTGTGGGAGCAATTATTAGGAAATTGAAGACATACAAGACCACTGATAATCTCCCTCGATCTGGGGCTCCACGCAAGATCTCACCCCGTGGGGTCAAAATGATCACAAGAACGGTGAGCAAAAATCCCAGAACCACACGGGGGGACCTAGTGAATGACCTGCAGAGAGCAGGGACCAAAGTAACAAAGCCTACCATCAGTAACACACTACGCCGCCAGGGACTCAAATCCTGCAGTGCCAGACGTGTCCCCATGCTTAAGCCAATGTCCAGGCCCGTCTGAAGTTTGCTAGAGAGCATTTGGATGATCCAGAAGAAGATTGGGAGAATGTCATATGGTCAGATGAAACCAAAATATAACTTTTTGGTAAAAACTCAACTTGTCGTGTTTGGAGGACAAAGAATGCTGAGTTGCATCCAGAGAACACCATACCTACTGTGAAGCATGGGGGTGGAAACATTATGTTTTGGGGCTGTTTTTCTGCAAAGGGACCAGGACGACTGATACATGTAAAGGAAAGAATGAATGGGGCCATGTATCGTGAGATTGAGTGAAAACCTTCCATCAGCAAGGGCATTGAAGATGAAACGTAGCTGGGTCTTTCAGCATGACAATGATCCCAAACACACTTCCCGGGCAACGAAGGAGTGGCTTCGTAAGAAGCATTTCAAGGTCCTGGAGTGGCCTAGCCAGTCTCCAGATCTCAACCCCATAGAAAATCTTTGGAGGGAGTTGAAAGTCCGTGTTGCCCGGCAACAGCCCCAAAACATCACTGCTCTAGAGGAGATCTGCATGGAGGAATGGGCCAAAATACCAGCAACAGTGTGTGAAAACCTTGTGAAGACTTACAGAAAACATTTGACCTCTGTCATTGCCAACAAAGGGTATATAACAAAGTATTGAGATAAACTTTTGTTATTGACCAAATACTTATTTTCCACCATAATTTGCAAATCAATTCATTAAAAATCCTACAATGTGATTTTCTGGATTTTTTTCTCATTATGTCTGTCATAGTCGAAGTGTACCTATGATGAAAATTACAGGCCTCTCTCATATTTTTAAGTGGGAGAACTTGCACAATTGGTGGCTGACTAAATACTTTTTTGCCCCACTGTACAATGATCGCTCTTTCAAGTTCAAGTAGTTCCTGTATCAGTTGTTGACATTGCTGGACATCCCAACCAAACACAGCTAAAATATACTGTAGTTTCCCAGTCAGATTGACTCTAATCTGACTCTAATCTGCAGATCAATTGGTATGGCTTTCCTCCCTGATCCCTAGTCAGGTCTGTCGTGGTGATGAATCGTAGTGGTTCTCCGGTGGAGGCCGTACGCAGCTTTCTAATAGAACGAGACAGGACCACCTGGATTGGATTAGCTGGGCATATGGTGGCTGACCCAGTCCCCTGAGTGCCATCATACCTTCACCCTGCTCTGATGTCAACCAAGACTGTCTGCCTAGGAAGACTAAGCAAGACTCAGACCCTGTCCCCCTGCTGCTGGAGATTTACCATAAAGAGAACAGAGATCACTGGGGAACGGGGTTCATATCACTAGAGATGCATTCCAATGTTAATTGGCAAATACTATCTGCAAGTGGAGATATTTCTGAAGCACGCTGAAATAATTTAAAGGATTTCAAATCAAGTATGATAATGATAGAAAACATGAAAACTTTTACTGATTATTGATATAAAGTTAATGATAAGAACACTGATTTTGTCCGGCCCTAGTGATTGCTATCTTGTTTTTTTGTTATAAATTAAATGCTTATTTCTATTGTTTTACATAGTTAATGCCTCCAATATTCTGTAGTACTCTTGATGTTTTATTATTGTACTGTCCCTATTGACTTACTGGGGGAGGAGAGGACAGGTGCATGAACTCACTTAATCCTGTCACCAAGATTTGAACAGCTTGAGAAAGTTGACATGCTGTGGTGTGGTTAACTTGTGAGGCATTTGGCAGGAACAGCTGGCAGCTTCAAATTCCTATCCACTCATCCATTATTTGTCTGTTCCAACGTGTACTCTGTTCCAAATATATCAAATATGATTTGTTTTCAAAGTTATAAGAAAATCGTATATGTCCATAATGTAAAACCTGTTCAATTTTGTTGGAGTTTGTGGAGAGAACCCTGCCATCTTCTGTTGTCGTGACCGACATTCGCTGCCACTAGATGTCCCTAAAGCATTACAAATGCTGAGCTGCAGTTCATGCTCCACAAGCTGCCTAAGGTCAGCGCATCTCTATCACCTCACATATCTTATCAGTGGCAGAGATCTCTTTATTCTGTTTACAGGTCTGAGTTTAGAGAATACATTACACAGTGTCTCAGATCTTCATACTATCTGAATTTCAAGACATCATTCAGTTTCCTAATCCATATAATATAGATATTTACTCCACTGTACTGTAGGTCGACACACCTATTCCTCAACTATGTAGCACAACTACATAGTGGCTCCAAACAGCAGACTTTATAGTATTCTAGATGTACTATTGAGTGCCTCTGCCTAGAAGCAACAGGTGGTTTTTAGAGGACCTGGCTGCTCTGGCACAGGGGAATATTTTCATCCCCCCTCTTAGCTGTGCTCGTCAACTTGGCATATTAGCTCTGACTAGCATTAAAGACCTAAGTCAAAGACCACAGCTCTGGCTCTGTTCTGACCTCCTGTGGCTCAGCGGCTCCACTCAAAGCAACCACTGCATTTATGGACAGACACAACTCACTGTTGTTGACGTAGCAATTCTCTCTCTTTAACCAGCTTTACCCAGCTTCAACCATTCAAGCTATTTCATACTGCTGCACCACTTCCACTCCCCCATGCACACCCCTTTTCCCAAGACACGTTTTTCAAACACTGTCAATTAGGGAGGGGTCCTTCTCTGCTGGCAAAGGAATACGTGGGGGGCTATATTTAACGCCCAAATCCCCCTCCCTTTCAGTCCCAGGCGGCTGTTGCTGTTCCTGAAGGCACCTATTTTGGCCCTATTGCTTTTTGAAATGCCAGGTGGCTTTAAATAGAGCGGGAAGATGTCTGGAGGGTGGAATTCTCAAGTAGAATGTGCTTGGCTTTGATTGAAGGACTCACTGTATGCAGTTGCTTGTCACTATTACTTTGTAATTCATGTATTACTGTGTTAACGGGGATTGGATTTGATTGACTTCGGACACTCACACGCACATACAGGAAAAGATAGCCACACTCATAAAGATTTAAGGAAGTGTTTGTCTCTTTTAAACAATCAGAAGAGAACCATCACACTCTCCCAAAACCTGCAAATTCAATTTGTTTGTCTCTTTTAAACACCCATGTGCGAGCACACACATACACACCCTGTCGCTCTCCATCAGCTACCGGAGGTGGGTATGTGACAGGTTGGTATTTATAGCCAGTGCTAAACCCTTTGTTAGGAGATCTGCATACTAAGAGGCCCTTTGTCTGAACCTGATGATGTATTATGTACTCATCATACATAACATCTGAAATGTCCTGTCTAGTCTGTCATTGTGTCAGGCTGACGACTTAATACAACAGCCTTGTAAGCGCTGTGGTGGTCACCTCAATGGGATCATACAGTACTCCGTATCTTACACTGGGACACATGGGTCATAGAGGATGATAACGTCAGAAGTATTCTCGAGGGAGAATATGATCTGGTATGTGATTCTAACGTTTCACTGAACCTTTCCATTACCATAGAGTGCAGATGACCTTACCGAACAAGAAGTCATTTAACTAAAAGAGAAAAGTGACATAAAGGAGTGTCTCCGAATATCACAATACCTCACTAACAAATCAATATGGTAGCAAATTTGAGTACTTGTTTTGACTAAAACAAGTAGTTATATATTTCTCACATTGATGGAGGTTGGTGGGACTATCCATAGATTATCCATAGCAGCAGGATACTATCCATAGATTATCCATAGCAGCAGGATACTATCAATAGATTATCCATAGCAGCAGGATACTATCCATATATTAATCATAGCAGCAGGATACTATCCATAGATTATCCATAGCAGCAGGATACTATCCATAGATTATCCATAGCAGCAGGATACTATCCATATATTAATCATAGCAGCAGTATACTATCCATAGATTATCCATAGCAGCAGGATACTATCCATAGATTATCCATAGCAGCAGGATACTATCCATAGATTATCCATAGCAGCAGGATACTATCCATAGATTATCCATAGCAGCAGGATACTATCCATAGATTATCCATAGCAGCAGGATACTATCCATATATTAATCATAGCAGCAGGATACTATCCATAGATTATCCATAGCAGCAGGATAGATTATCCATAGCAGCAGGATCCCACTATCCATAGATTATCCATAGCAGCAGGATACTATCCATAGATTATCCATAGCAGCAGGATACTATCCATAGATTATCCATAGCAGCAGGATACTATCCATAGATTATCCACAGTAGCAGGATACTATCCATAGATTATCATAGCAGCAGGATTATCCATATATTAGCAGCAGGATACTATCCATAGATTATCCATAGCAGCAGGATACTATCCATAGATTATCCATAGCAGCAGGATACTATCCATATATTAATCATAGCAGCAGGATACTATCCATAGATTATCCATAGCAGCAGGATACTATCCATAGATTATCCATAGCAGCAGGATACTATCCATAGATTATCCATATCCAGATTAGGATACTATCCATAGATTATCCATAGCAGCAGGATACTATCCATATATTAATCATAGCAGCAGGATACTATCCATAGATTATCCATAGCAGCAGGATACTATCCATAGATTATCCATAGCAGCAGGATACTATCCATAGATTATCCATAGCAGCAGGATACTATCCATAGATTATCCATAGCAGCAGGATACTATCCATAGATTATCCATAGCAGCAGGATACTATCCATAGATTATCCATAGCAGCAGGATACTATCCATATTATTAATCCATAGATTATCCAGCAGGATACTATCCATAGATTATCCATAGTAACAGGATACTATCCATATATTATCCACAGTAGCAGGATACTATCCATATATTATCCACAGTAGCAGGATACTATCCATAGATTATCCATAGCAGCAGGATACTATCCATAGATTATCCATAGCAGCAGGATACTATCCATAGATTATCCATAGTAACAGGATACTATCCATAGATTATCCATAGCAGCAGGATACTATCCATAGATTATCCATAGCAGCAGGATACTATCCATAGATTATCCACAGTAGCAGGATACTATCCATAGATTATCCATAGCAGCAGGATACTATCCATATATTATCCACAGTAGCAGGATACTATCCATAGATTATCCATAGCAGCAGGATACTATCCATAGATTATCCATAGCAGCAGGATACTATCCATAGATTATCCATAGTAACAGGATACTATCCATATATTATCCACAGTAGCAGGATACTATCCATATATTATCCACAGTAGCAGGATACTATCCATAGATTATCCATAGCAGCAGGATACTATCCATAGATTATCCATAGTAACAGGATACTATCCATATATTATCCACAGTAGCAGGATACTATCCATATATTATCCACAGTAGCAGGATACTATCCATAGATTATCCATAGCAGCAGGATACTATCCATAGATTATCCATAGCAGCAGGATACTATCCATATATTATCCACAGTAGCAGGATACTATCCATAGATTACTGTACTCTACTCTTAACCCTGGTGCCAATGCAGGACAGTGACATCAGACAGACCTCAGAGCAGCAGTGTAGAAAGGGCTTTAGGTTGAAATATCCTAAATTAGGAGTGAAATCTAATTAAAACCAATCATGTATAATATCACTGGTATTAATTGATCAAATGATGTCCTTGTGGGTCATAGGGGTCATGCAAAAACAGCGTGTTGTTGTTTATTAAAATGCCCATATAAACATAAACAAAAGCATACAACTCAACTATGCAAATATGATTTTCATTCACAGTAATGTTTCAAAGTGGATGAAAATATATATCATTGTGCATGTTTTCAAATACAAATACAGTGAAAAAAAATGTAAACATCTGTTGAAATAAAACACAAACATGGTTATATGTACTATGGTATGATACACATATCACTTTTGGTCAAATAATATCTTATGCAAATCAAATCCACACAAAAATAACTCAAATCTTTGTTCAGAGAGTGCAAACAATTAATGTCCTATATAAAACAATCATTTTAGTTTTGAATCAGTGTGTTCCAAACCCCTGAAACAGTACATCACATTTCCTCACATTGTAGTTACAGTAAGACTATAGACAAATCATTAGTGTCTTATTCCTTCCTGAGAGATGGTTCTTGGAATGAACATTTTCATAAAGGAATGTTGTAGAGGACAATGAATACACAAACACTAGTCAAACCTGTCTGTGATATAAGCAGCCAGCTCTTCAGTTTTCATGACATGGTCATAACCTGACATTAAATCCTATAACTTCTTATAAATAATGCAGTGTTCAAGTAAAGAATGACTCGGGTTGTTTTGCCAATCCACGATGACATAGGAGGGAAGTGTCACATGATCACCAATGGATCTTTGACCACTCTGAATAAAGATGACCGTAAGATAATGCCAGTCCAATCTTCTTAACAGTGAGCTCTCTCTGCCCATACAACCACAACCAATCACATCACACACACTAAAGACTCCCCTCTGGCAGACACAAGGGAAGTCTCATCAGATTGCACACGCATTAGTCAATTAAAGCCACACCCATTTCCCCACTCCAAAAAACTGCTGGGGTCCTACAATGTTCCCCATGAGACGGTCTGGAAACGTCATTCCAACGTTCCCTCAAGGAACCATTCCTAAGCTAAGATAGAGGTGAAAGTGAATGATTTGGTGAAAGTGAAATGTAAACGTATACATTATGAGTAAAAACATTCTGAGTGAATAGCACTATGAATAAGCATTGTAAAAAATAGGAAAAGTATGTAAACTGAGCATTATTCACAACCCACAACAACCAAGATTTCAAATACAACACTTCATTTCTGTCAAAATAGCCCTCAATTTAAATTACAGATACAGAACTTGGTACTGACATCACAATTCAGTATGAATAAGCATCAAATAAGTCAACCTACGAAACCCTGTCAAAGACAATGGTGATGGTGAGTGACATACTCTAAAAAGCGTATTTGGTAATGTAGCACATAAGGGCATTTCTTTACCACGTTACATTGCAATTTCATTCTGTCCACTACAATAATGATAAGAACTTTAATGTAAATATTAATAAAAACAATCCTCTGGAATGCATTCTAGATTTAGATTGAAATTTGCAACATAATACAATAAAGCTAATGCAGGATATTAGCAGTTTCTTTCTCTGCAGCTCTATGCCACAACCCCTTGGCTATGGCTTTTAGTCGTTTGAAAATACTGTAATATCTAAAACAATAATTGTTTGGTCCTTTCATCTAACTCAGGGGTTTTCAACCTTGCTCCCTAGTGGCGCAGCGGTCTAAGGCACTGCATCTCAGTGCAAGAGGCGTCACTACAGTCCCTGGTTTGAATCCAAGCTATATCACATCCGGCCATTGATGGGAGTCCCATAGGGCGGTGCACAATTGGCACAGCGTCGTCCGGGTTTGGAGGGGTAGGCCATTGTAAATAAGAATTTGTTCTTAACTGACTTGCCTAGTTAAATAAAAAATGTCAATTCTTCCCCAGGAACCCCGCCTGTAAACCGGCGACCCCCATCATACACTTGCTTTTTCCTCCATATGTCTTGTCTTATCATCAGGTGAATGGCAAGGAGAATTAATCAACATTTTTAAATTAATAGATTTGGTAGATAGTTTTTCATTATTTTGACCTCCCCCATTATAATTGGAAGGGGAAGTGTAAACTCTAACATAACCTATTAGCTAGAAAGGTAACTCCAAATTGTGGGGGAATGAATGTGTTCACAAAAATGAATATGCAAGGCAAGACAGCATACCAGCGGGTGCTTTGTCAAAGCCTACAGTATGTCAGATACTCCAGTGAGTGTAATTAGCTCTAATGAGTGTAATTAGCTCCAATTAGTGTAATTAGCTCCAATGAGTGTAACTTGCTCAATATTAGGAATAGAGAAATAAAGTTGCAAATAAAAACATTCTCCTATTTTCTACTGTAGCTTTTAGTATATATATTATTGCGGACCCCCTGCAGTACTCCCGGTTGAATACCCCTGATCTAACTTTTGGATTTTATTCAGCTGCCTTTGTGATATAGCCTGAAATGACATAAGCAACACAGAATGTAAAACATGCCACCAAACTAAAGGGAAGTGTAAAGACCATCATCATGCTTGGAATGTCTAATAATACAGTATAAATCATACTCTGTAGTCAGCAGCATAAACATGTACAAACCAGTCCAATTTCTAGAAGCATAACTACATATCTTGCAATATTCTACTATGATTGTGTCATCCCTTGTGGAAGAAAAGGGGCATATCGCCAACTCAGCGATCAACTTAACAAATCAACCATACATTATGATTAGGGACCTGAGTTCTTCCTAGTCAGGTTACGTGGCCTCAGGGCCCTAATTGGTGTCTAAACCAATCCAATAATTTTGTTCTGTTAACCAATCCTCAATAAGAGAACATGGTGTTAAAAATAGAACGGTCGACGGGTGGTGGTGGAATACCCATGATCCTTGTGCTCTACCTCAACCGGGCAGAGAAGCAGCGCATGTACTCGGTCATCCAACGGTCATCCACCACGGCCAACTCCGACCGCCGTATCTTCTCCAGGTCGGCGGACCGTGCCCTCCTGCGGTCCACGTTCCAACAGCGTTTATCCGACTCCCGTCTGGTCTGGACGCATGCGTCGGATGTGCGACTCTGTGGAGAGCGAGAGGTGCCCGGGAGGTTAGGGCAATGAGATAGGATAGGGGCTCCGCGCTCACTTCCGAAATACATACCACTCTTCTTTTATAGATAGTTTCTGGGGGGAGTGTTGGATGATGAGATACGTTTCTCTGGTATCCTTTCCATGAAGATGTGCCAAAAGACTCAAAATGCCCTCCTATCTATTATCTCTGAAATAACTCAATCTTATTTGCAGAATAGATGTTTGACGCACAGTAAGCATGCATTACATAAGCAACACAGCTTTCATCCAGTATTCCTATAATGTTAGCCTGTTTTGATCATTATAGTCTTAGTCTGGCCTAAGAAACCAACTGCAAGTCTGGTACTGAAATAACATCAAATGGAATGAATATTAAACATTTTCCTAACCTCACATATGCCCAGCCTCTCTCACACACACAGTCACACACACTCCTACCTCATTTGTAGACCTCCTAGCAGATGACGCGTGTCTCTCTGCACAGTCGAGCCGTGACGAAAGTTGTCTGTTCTCCTTCTCTGTAGTGATGGCTGGGGGCTGGCTCTTTGCTCTGGAGGGCTTCCTGACAGGCGCAGGCTTGATGTCTTCACAGGAACAGTCCCTTTTACATGGTTCTGAGTGAGGGACACGGTGGCGGTGGCGACGTTTAGGCTCAGTCTTCACCGGTTCCTCGTCTGATGACGCCTCGTCTGCTGGTCCCTCATCTGTTGGCGTTTCAGCCACTGGACCATGTTGTACTACTGACCCGTTAACTGTCCCCTCATCTGGTTCGTTTTGGCCCCCGTTCTCTATTACAGACTCTTTGAATGGGCAGAAAGTGATGTAGTTTTATTATACACTATACTGAGAAAAAAAGAAGAAACCCACACACTGCTCTTGATAGTATCACTGCATAGTATCACTGCTCTTTAATAAGCTTAACGTATTGGCCTCACGGCCTTCATCTGAGCTTTTATCAAAAGCGCTGACAAAATTCAAAAGGCACTCGCACATCTGAGCTATCTTTTTTGCAGGTGCATGGTAACAGTTGAATAAAATGAGAAAAAGAAGAAACCCATACACTGCTCTTGATAGTATCACTGCTCTTTTGTCAAAAGCTCTGACGAATGCCATGAGGCCAATACGTAAAGCTTAATTAATAAAGAGTAGTGATACTATCAAGAATCACTGGCTTCCAGTTGAAGCTCGCATCCGCTACAAGACCATGGTGCTTGCCTACGGAGCTGTGAGGGGAACGGCACCTCAGTACCTCCAGGCTCTGATCAGGCCCTACACCCAAATAAGGGCACTGCGTTCATCCACCTCTGGCCTGCTCGTCTCCCTACCACTGAGGAAGTACAGTTCCCGCTCAGCCCAGTCAAAACTGTTCGCTGCTCTGGCTCCCCAATGGTGGAACAAACTCCCTCACGACGCCAGGACAGCGGAGTCAATCACCACCTTCCGGAGACACCTGAAACCCCACCTCTTTAAGGAATACTTAGGATAGGATAAAGTAATCCTTCTCACCCCCCCTCCCCCCCTTAAAATATTTAGATTCACTATTATAAAGTGGCTGTTCCACTGGATGTCATAAGGTGAATGCACCAATTTGTAAGTCGCTCTGGATAAGAGCGTCTGCTAAATGACTTAAATGTAAATGTAAGAACAGTGTGCGGGTTTCTTATTTTTTTCTCATTTTATTCAACTGTTACCTGCAAAAAATATATCTCAGATGTGCGAGTGCCTTTTGAATTTTGAATTATACACAATACCAAACATTAGGAACACCTTCCTAATATTGAGTTGCACCCCTTTTGCCCTCAGAACAGCCTCAAATCATCGGGGCTTGGACTTTACAAGGTGTCGAAAGCGTTCACAGGGATGTTGGCCCGTTCAAAGGCACTTAAATCTTTTGTCTTGCCCTTTCACCCTCTGAATGGCACACACACAATCCATGGCTCAATTGTCTCAAAACTTAAAATCCTTCTTTAACCTGTCTTCATCTACACTGATTGAAGTGGATTGAACAAGTGACATCAATAAGGGATCCTACTGTAGCTTTCACCTCATCTGGTCAGTATGTCATGGAAAGAGCAGTTGTTCCTAATGTTCTGAACACTCAGTGTATAGACCTAACAAATTAAGACCTTTTAACTTTATGTTTGTAGCTCAAAAGCATAGTCTTATTACAATAGGATCAACATGCAGGTGTATAAAATAATTTGCAATGGTAGAAGATAGATACCTGTGGGTGGTAGTGCATCCAAGAGGGTAAACTCCTTGGCCTCCAATTCTGGTTCCCCATTCACAGAAGGAGGTTTCGGGCTGATTCTGACTTCACTGGTGGTGTCTGAAGTTTGATGTCTACAGGTGCGACTTTATTCCTCTCCTTGGGGGTGGACCGACCACTGGCGCTGGAGTCTGACCCGGTCGAGGTATCCCACCCCTCCCAGAACCACAGAGGTTTGTGAGCGTGTTCCATCACCCGCCTGGTCAACCTGTACTTCACTGAGTCCTCGTAGCACTTGGAAAACGTCTCCCATTTCGGCTCTTTGAATTTCTTCATGTACTCCGTACGGATTTTCTTAGTCACCATGATTCCTGTTATTGCTTAGGTACAATTTTGATTAGCTCACAAACTATGGAGGAGAGGAGAAAAGAGAAGTGTTATTACATACACAGCCCTACAATGCAACAGTAACTAGGCCTACGTTTCTATATTTGGTGTGGAATGTGTCATTGCAGGCTGCTGGTGACAGTCCCGCCACAGATCTAAAGCCTGTAGCAACCCAGAGCAATCCAATGCACCTGGGCCTTCTAGAATTACCTGTCGGCATTTCTCTCCCTCTAACACGGTAGCCCATGCCGTCTGATGGCTATCTATACGCTGTCCCACATAACGCCCATCTGACGCTAGAAATATACACCTAATCTATATGTAGTAATAGCATCGTTATTAGAATGTTATTTGTGCCTAGCATACTATAAGATAAGATGGGGAGGCCCTATCTATGTAGGCCCTATGTAGCCTCGTTATATAGTTTATTAATAGCATTTCCATTCACAAACCAGCCATGGCCTAAATTGTTTCCACGACAAAAATCACTTTATCTGCTGTTTCTGTTGCCCAAATGTGGAGCAGCAGAGCCTGCTGTTCGTTTGAGGCAGACATTGCTGACGCCAATACGGCCGTCTTTATCACAACACTGTGCACGGGTCTATCGCTACAGAAATGTTATTGTTAGTCCACATACCAAAAGTAATTTATTACATGTAAATACTTAAAGGCAATAGGGTGACGAAAACATGCACATCTGGTGGCGTCGACGTTTTCTTCTACTTGCGCACTATAGTGGTTGTAAACACGACCAGAACAGGTTATTACCGGTGCACATAAGCTTACCCCTCACCCGGACTTCATTATGGAGAATTACAGAACAGCATAATTTTCACTTCAAGTATTCCTCCATTATAACAGTCTGTTGTTGCGAATAACTTGGCATTGAATCGTCGTCAGAATATAGCCCTCTCAACCCTGGCGTTAAAGATATTTATCCATTAAAAGCTATGGGGAGTGCAATGCGCATGCCCATAACTGCATGGTACTGGCGCGCGTCTCTTCCTATGATGTATTTTATTCTACAGCGTGTGTATTTTTTTGTTGTTGATAAACGAGTACACATGGTAATGCGAATTATGTGTGTGTGGGGGGGGGGGGGGTCAGCCTCAATGGTATTATTTTCAGTTGTTAATTATCAAATGATTAGCTTGCTCATTTGATTTAAAATCAAGATCCGTATTGGTATTGTAGTCAAATGGACTTTAATTGGAGACAAAGATCTGCTGTGAGCAAGGGTTTGCTGTGACTACCTCCTTGGTGAAAGAATGCTATGCCATTTTTTTGCATGAATCTAACACAGAAAATACATGAATTCCCTCTCAGTTCAATAAAATATAGGCAAATGTTTGTTAAATAAATAGTTATGGAGAACAATTCGTATTTTTGGCACATTGATAATATTTTTGTAAAATAGAGTTAATATCACAAAGGAGGTCTGCTCAATGATTTATAGCCTTATATCCATGACATTGTTTGTCTTGTCAGGGACATTTAGAACAATTTACTTCAACACTTGTTGGCCTACTTGAGCTCATTGTTTGTCCTTCCAGTTCCAGGTAGTCATATTGGCCCTTGTTCTTCATAACATTGAAAGGCATCCAAATTGAAAGTGTCTCAATGTTTAGGCTATTCATGTTGCTTTGTGCCAAAAATGAATTAATCTTTGCCCTAATGGGTTTTTAATAGTTGCGCATCATAAAACGCACACCAAGGCCTATTTTAAGTGTTGATTGTGTTGTAATGCACATAAAAAAATAATAATAACAGAAACACGTTTGAAAATAGATGTTTTTTTATTTCCTATGTGGATCTCTTGATGATTAGTAGTTGATAATGTTTGGCTGAGTACAGATGGCACGTACTTCTGAGCCATTATCGGGTAACCAGAGAAAACAACGTTGTGGTCACCCTCTGTCCCTCTTGCTTGTCACCAAAACAGACTGTGCTCACCAAAAAATACCAAATGATGGACGATCAATAAATAACATTTATGTACATTTTACATTCACATGTTGGTATTTTTCCTCACACGTCGTGATATTGACGTCATTCTCTCCGTTTGCTGAGCTTTCGCTGTTACAATGTAACAGTTGTATAAAGTTGTCCCTTGATCGCAAGTCGGTGTGCCGTTGTTGCTTGGATCCTGAGCGAGATGTTGACAATGCATTTAGAAGCACTTGCGATGGACAATGCTGGGACCTGCCTCGTCGTATTCCTGCTTGGTGATCCACATTGCCTGGAAAGTGGACAGGGAAGCCAGGATAGAGCCACCGATCCAGACGGAGTATTTACGCTCAGGTGGGGCAATGATCTATGCCAAGTGAGAAAGGGAGTATTAGATACTGAGTACCATAGGTAGCACAGGTAACACAATGACAATGAAACAATTATGCAGACCTATGGCATCTCTTTTCACTATTTTACTGTGCGTAAAAGCATTGTTATTTGTAATTACCTTGATCTTCATGGTGCTGGGGGCCAGGGCAGTGATCTCCTTCTGCATGCGGTCAGCAATACCAGGGTACATCGTGGTACCGCCGGAAAGCACATTGTTGGCGTACAGGTCCTTACGGATGTCAATGTCGCACTTCATGATGCTGTTGTAGGCAGTCTCATGAATACCAGCGGACTCCATACCTGTGGAGGTATGCAAAGATCAATATTAATATTCAACCACTCTTTAGGCCGAAGATTTTATGTTGGATTTATATTATAGGCCTATAACGGTAAATACCCACCAATGAAGGAAGGCTGGAAGAGGGTCTCTGGGCAACGGAAACGCTCGTTACCGATGGTGATGACCTGACCGTCGGGAAGCTCGTAGCTCTTCTCCAGGGAGGAGGAGGAGGCGGCGGTGGCCATTTCGTTCTCGAAGTCCAGGGCGACATAGCACAGCTTCTCCTTAATGTCACGCACGATCTCACGCTCGGCTGAAATGAGACATTTCCGTTAATGCGTAAAAGTATATCCCCGTGCGTCTGCGCTTTTGTGCGTAAAACGTTATAATACTTGAAATTGATCAAACAAGCATTTCTATGCAAAAACACAACGTTCATGCTCACCGGTTGTGACGAAAGAGTAGCCACGCTCGGTCAGGATCTTCATGAGGTAGTCAGTCAGATCGCGACCAGCCAGATCCAGACGCATGATGGCGTGGGGGAGAGCGTAACCCTCATAGATGGGGACGTTGTGGGTCACACCATCACCGGAGTCCAACACAATACCTAAACACAGAAAACACCACAATTCAGTAAAGCAGATAACCCAACCATCAACAACTAGAAATACAAATAACGAGTTGTGTGCGAAAAAAGCCGCGAGCGGGGAAAGTTCTTACCGGTGGTACGACCAGAAGCGTACAGGGACAGGACAGCCTGGATGGCCACATACATGGCGGGAACGTTGAAGGTCTCGAACATGATCTGTGTCATCTTCTCTCTGTTGGCCTTGGGGTTCAGGGGGGCCTCAGTGAGCAGGGTGGGGTGCTCCTCGGGGGCAACGCGCAGCTCGTTGTAGAAGGTGTGGTGCCAGATCTTCTCCATGTCGTCCCAGTTAGTGATGATACCATGCTCGATGGGGTACTTCAGGGTCAGGATACCCCTCTTGCTCTGAGCTTCATCTCCTACGTAGGAGTCCTTCTGACCCATACCCACCATCACACCCTGGAAGAGACAGAACAAGCCCGTTGAGACACCGGCAAGGACATGGCACACACGCCTAACAACTACGCATTATCATCTAACGGTACACATTGGACACTAAAACGGCACATCGCACCTAACACATTACACGTTAGCACTAGTAAACTATACCTAAATGCACTATTTTACTTTAATTCGTATATATTTGCCAATATGCTTTTTACGCATATTTTTGCACTTTGGATATCATAGTTGGTTGGCTATATCATGAGACAAGGTATGGTGCCTTAATTCACTTTACTAGCCATACCTAGGAGTGGTGTTTTTACGTACCTGGTGACGAGGGCGACCGACAATGGATGGGAAGACAGCCCTGGGGGCGTCGTCGCCGGCGAAGCCAGCCTTGACCAGGCCGGAGCCATTGTCGCACACAAGAGCGGTAGTCTCGTCGTCGTCACACATCTTGGTGGGTTCTGAGACAATGTGCAAAAGAAACACACATTTATCATACAGTATACTGTAAGTAGCCTACTTACTGCAAGATCTCTCACTGACATTACGCACCTACATTCTATGCGTGAAAACAACATTCTGTGCGTAAAAACGATACTTTCGGATGTATTGCTGATGCATCATGTATGCTCACTTAAGATTATCCACGCGTAACAAATGATCAAACAGAATGAATCACATTACACTGAGAGTTTACCAAGAATGCATGTTAGGTTGCCTGCATTAGTGCTTCCCACAATGTATGTTCTTAACCATTAGATCACAGGTGTCAAACTCATTCTACAAAAGGCCGAGTGTCTGTGGGTTTTCAATCCTCCCTTGTACTTGATTGGTGAATCAAGGTAACTAATTAGTAAAGAACTCCCTTCACCTGGTTATCTAGGTCTTAATTGAAAGGAAAAAACAAAACCTGCAGACACTAGGCCCTCCTACTTTAGATGCACTTCGTGAGCCTGGGATGCTCACAGGGATATTGGTATCCACAGTACTGCATCAATTATACATTTTCCCTAAATTATTATTGTATTCACAAAATGTTGTATTCTCCAAGAATGTTGTTTGGAACCTAAATGCAATATTTAAGCTTCCTACTGCAGAATTATTTCACTACCCCATGGCTATGCACTGCAGACGTCATAGTTAATCTGCTTGTATGCTATTTCATTGCACTCTAAAGTAAGAGTTGTGTTCACGAGTACGACAAAAAATAACGTTTTAGTGTTCTAATTACGTTGGTAACTAGTTTATAATAGCAATAAGGCACCTCGGGGGTGTGTGGTATATAGCCAATATACCACATCTAAGGGCTGTGTCCGTATACCACACCCACACCCTTCATGCCTTATTGCTTAAATATGACACCGTAGTCTGACACGCAGGTCTCGGGAATTTTACCAAAGTGATAAAGATAACGTTAGGCTACACATTGACATTGACAAACATTTAAAAAATCGTTCCATGGAGTCATTTTACATTACATATACGTTTTATATTAATAAGTATTTCAGGTAATGCACATAAACTAGGTAAATAGATCGACAGTCAATACACATATTGGGTAACCTATCATATAGGGTAGGTATAAGCATGTAATGCAGTCCTTCCAGGAACTTTTGATTCAATGCAAAGTTGTGGATCTCTTTCTCTTTTGCTCTCACCTGCTGACGTAACAGGTTTTCCAATATTCAGTAGACATATTCAATATTTTGTCTTACATTATCTTAATAAAGCAAATTAACTACCAATATATATATATATATTTTTTTTAAATCTCAAAGACCAATTATAATTTATCAATTATATCAACATAATATTTTACAAAGACGCATTAGCCCATATTATGCAGGTAGACTAATGTACCAAATCAAATACATTTTAATCCAATATCTTCTATTATTATAATAATCATTGAACAGTCAGGTGAAATCTGTTTAGTTTACGATAGTAGGCTAAAAGTTAAACAGAGCCGGTGATTGGCTGCCAAGTTTCACTGACTGTCACAATACTGTGTAGATTATCTTTGATTTGTTTAATTCCTTATTCAGAGTCCACGATGTAATGTCCCAGAGAGAGGAAAAAAATCCACTCCTCGTATTGACCTCCTGGTGCAGCAGCGTGGTGTAATATTCCACGGACCCGTTCACTTACCTGGTTTTCTTTTAGAAGAAGCTCAGTTGCAGAACTTTATCACTTCTGGTTCCAGCTAAGGACTGATAGCAACCGCCGTCAACCTTATATACCCGACGCCATCCACCTTTTTTCGTCTCCTGACAACCATTAGGAATGTCCATCTATTCCACAGGAATTCTCCCGACCCCTTCATCCATATTTGGTTCTTGGGACGGGTGCGCACTGGACACTCCCGTAGACGAGCGCTGAAGAGCTCAGGGTCGCACTTCGTAAGGACGGTCCATATATGGAGAGGTAGTCCCGAATCCAAACTGTAGCGCTCGGCCCGTGTATGGAGAGCCGAGGGGTGTAATCCGTCGGACTCCTGCATGGCATTTTGAACACAGGCGCGCTTCGACGCAGGACTACACACGTCCATATCCTTCGTTCTATGACAGCAAACAATGCCAAATCATTCAATGATGCAAGGATATTGATTGTGGCTTTATTTTCTTCTTTGCAAATGACTTGCTTTCCGAGCGCACCTCGTCAAGGTAGCCCATGTTCTAGTCATGTTATTTCATTTGTTTATGTTGATTCCTTTACAGCTAGAGCAGGTGCGAATTTATATGGGTTGTTTAATTGAACACTACAAATTATTATACAGTGAATCTCAGTGTATTTTACCCGGTTCTTTGTCAGATGAATGTTATTTTAATTGATAAGAACATTTTTTTGGGGTGGAAATTGTCTCTCAAATGGTGTTTCAAATATGTGTATGTGTAGCTGTTAGCCTAGTACTATTTTTGAACAAAAAGTTTGAAAACACATAGAAAATTTGAAATAAAAATCTCTCAAACTTTTCACAAGGGTACTGATTTAACATGGACTTTATTCTGCAGAATCAACAACAGCAAATAGAGAGGGGGGGGGATTGTGTCAAGTTTGAGATGGGGGCGTTTGTGGTAGCTGGTCACTTGTAACTTCCTCATTTACTACAGTGGCCATGGTCTAGTTTCTCTGAACAGGGGGTAGCTCTGAACAGGGGGGGGGGGGGGGGGGGTAGGGGTAGGTGAAAGCAGATAGGACCCTAGCCATGCACAGTTCGAACAGCTGCAGCCAGCCACCAAGGCATGGACAATTCCTTTTTTGTAGCCCCAGCGTTTAAAAAAAGCATCTTTATAAACTGATATGTTTGTCCAACTGCTAACTCATCACTGCCAAAGTATCCAACTAAATATACTTGTGGAAAGGTATTTTAGTACAAGTAAACGAAATGTTTAAAATTGCATTATCCAACTTCCATTGGTCCCTATAATTTTAGCTTTGATAGGCATGTTATTGATGGGATAGCCTACTTCTTATACCAATATTACAATGTTTACATTTGTCATTTAACGGACGCTCTTATCCAGAGCGACTTACAGTAGTGAGTAATAAGAGCAAACATTATCATACTGGTCTCCCGTGGGAATCAAACCCACAACCCTGGCATTGCAAGCGCCATGCGGGACCAATACTCAGGCTCGTAAATGTAATCTCCATACCAACCATACACAACACCACCATCCATGGAGGCGTTCTACAAGCCAGACAGGAAGTCCTGTAATAAAATATTCCAAACCTAGAGCTCCCACACAAACAATCTGTCAAAGATCAGTGAAGGTTTCAACTTAGTGTCAGCATCCATGACAACTATTCAAAATAGTCGATCAAGACTATTGATTAGGTTTGAAAGAGTATGCTTAGAAGCTTATCAAAAGCACACTTTCTCAGAGGGAGTTCTTTCAATCCCCCCATATAGGGCTACTGAACCTTCAATCCCCCTCCCCCATAACAGCAGTGGTAATTTATTGTGTATGTCCCTAATTTAACCTCTATTTTCTATTTTTAGAACAAGACACAGAGGCCATCTGCTTCTGCCATCAGTGAAAGTGGATCAGTTGCAGACTCCTCGAAGCGTTGGGAGGGAGACACTTGAGTCAGGCCCCGCTATTTAAACAAGAACCCAATACAGTTGGCAATGTCGGCTACGAGCACCCAATGGCTTGCTGCAGAAATCCAATAGCCTATTATGGCATGTTAGTCAATGAGTGTGGTTGTTGTTGAGTTGGATGTTGTGTTCATTTTGAGTGGCTAGTACACGAGGTGTGTACTGTTTCATCTCTGGTCCTAGCCTAACGGCTCCAGTTGAATCCATGACATTTACTCTCCTGACTTTTACTCAAGCAATTATCACAGGAGATATAGGTGTATTGGAGATTCAGGATGTGTATCTACATATGTTGCTTTTTCCCAGGTTATTGAGGTAAGGAAATAAAACAATATATTTTGTTTTTCAAAAACTTAAAAAGGAGTCTCGTGAATGCCAAAATCAAAAGAATAGAACATTTACAGAAATATGATTTTATTTAGAAAATGCAACACGTTATCTTTTTGTCAAACAAACAGTAAAAATGGAAAGGAACAAACCAAGTGCAACCTGGGAGACAGTTGTGAAAGGGGTCAGGGGTCATCAGATCTGTGCTTGCAGGTAATGTTCATAGTTGGCCCGCATTACAAACTCAAAAGTGGGCTTTGATTTCAAAGCCTCCATCTCGTCCAGTTGAAGAAGGTCTTTGAAGTCAGGAAGGTAGGTCTGTAGAGGAACACCTGTGGAAAACAACAAGAGAAGATATTCAGAATAGGTTGGAATGGTCATAAAGAGGTACATAAACAGAGCAGTGAGACTCGATACCCTTTTCAATATTTTGTCATTAATAACAAAAAAAATATTACAACAATTCAACAATCTCCTAAATATCTGTTAAGTAACTATTGAAATGTGTTGTTAACAAACAAATTAACTGATGAGAATACAGTGAAATCCTTTGGTCAGACACAGAGACAAAATGGCTACTGCAGTGCTTACCTTCTTGTATGAGCTTGAGGAGGATCTTGACAAAGATGCTGTCCTTGGCTGCCTCCAGAGGGTCATCGTTCCCATCAGCAGACGACCATCTGTGAGAAACACAGCGTGAAGGAAGCTCAATGCAAACTTACAGTAATAATAATAATACTTATACATTCATTGCATTTACTATATAAAGCTCATTGACAGCGTAAATAAATTTTAAAAAATTAAGAAGTGTCAAACAGCATATTTACACCTATCAAATCCTTTCAAATTTGGAATTAGGAAATGAGCAAGAAAGGGAGTAAGAGTGAGATAGAAGGATTAGGGCCATTGAGCGGTACTTACTCATCTTTCTTGAGGGCCTTGCAGAAGATCTCACACTTGAGTCCCTCAATGTCCACAGCATCCTCCTGCAACAAGAATATGGCCCATATCAGTGAACCCTGACAGACCTGATTAATCAACCCTGAGTTAATGATTCATGCTAGCGGTAGTAGGACTACCTCGTCTATGTACTCCAGTAGATCCAGAGCCTTCTTGAAGTCATACTCATTGGCTCGTCGGTTGTCATCACAAATATACAGCTGGTGAGAAAAGAGAAAAATGAGGTCAGTCCATTGGTATTTGTGGGAGCTGCTTTTTGGGGTTCAGTTGGTGACAGGAGGATAGATGTGTGTGTTGTATTGTCATCGTGTATCTGTGTGGTGGCAGGTATGTGGATTTATGTAGTTACTGGTTGTGCGACTGTGTGTGTATAGTCTACTTAAGCTATAAGGCATGAGGGGGTGTGGTATATGGCCAATATACCACGGCTAACGGCTGTTCATAAGCATGACACAACACGGAGTGCCTGGATACAATCCTTAGGTGTGGCATATTGGTCATATATCACAAACCCCGGAGGTGCCTTATTACTATTATAAACTGGTTAACAATGTAATTAGAGCAGTAAAAATACATTTTGTCATACCCCTGGTATACGGTCTGATATACCATGGCTGTCAGCCAATCAGCATTCAGGGCTCAAATCACCCAGTTTATAATGGTGCATTGATAACGTTGTCTGTGTTGGGTTATGTGGTAATGTGAGGGGTCCACTGATGTGTGTTCTTACATTAATAAGGTTGTGAGCGCTGAGCAGGGGCATGGTGTCAGGGTTCTGTTGTTTCTCCTCCAGCAGCTGTTTGGGCAGAGTCTCCTGGTGCAGCAGGAACCGCTCCTGCTCTACCATGTCTGTAGGATGACAAAGAAAACACTGTTGATATCCCTGCAGAACTCACCAATTAGACACCCCACAGTGAACAGAGGTTTCCTTGCTTCTTTTGCATCAAACAGTGTCTGTTGTCTTAGGGCTAAATACGAACACAGTTGAAGCAGAATTAAGCAGCATTATCTCAAGTAGCCCCTTACCGTCTACATGTTTCTTCATCACAGCCTCAGGCATGTCTGATGCCAGGGCAGTCAGTTTACTGAGAGCCAACAGGGTCTTCTTCTTCACAAAGTAACGTGTCTCCATGTTGGCCTGGCCATACAGGGTTTTGTGGGCCTGGGAAGAGAAAGAGATGGTAAAATAAATATTACAAATGCAACACTGTTTATATTAACATGGGAAACTACACTATATCTACTGTATGTCTTTTCATATGAAGCAGCATGTTCACAAGTTAGCTACTAAGGTCAACTGATAGATATGTGTGAGTGTGTGAGTGAGTGAGTGTGTGAGTGAGTGAGTGAGTGTGTTCCACTTACACTGCTGAAGTCATGTACGTGGATGTGGTGCAGCCAGCTGAGGTGTTCGTGGGACTGCAGGAAGCTGGCCAGCTGCTGGTGCTGGGCGATGGGCTGGGAGAGCAGCTTGCTCCGCTTTCCCTTCTCCATGTACCAGCGGAACAGGAAGTCCGCAAAGTTCTACAGGAAGTGACATGGAAATTAAATGAAACACACAGCATCTTTGGAATCCTAGTCTAGTCATAGCTTGAGAAATAACATTTTTATCTCATAATGGGTATTAATGTATGATTTACGTGCGCTGTCTGAGTAACGGCAGGTAGGCTAGCGGCAGGTAGGCAAAAGATTGTTGGTGTGAAACCCCGAGCCGACTATGTGAAAATCTGTTGTGAATTTGAGCAAGGCACTTAACCCTAATTGCTTCTGTAAGTCACTCTGATAAGAGTGTCTGCTAAATAAATTAAAATGTAACATGCACATCTCCCTTGTTAGTGCCAGATTTGATAAAACACCAGTGATAAAAGTTGGTCGTGTTCAGTACGGCACACAGTAGCAAAACATTTTGCAAACAACAACAAAAATCTGCGTTCTTATTGGACCAGTTCAAGTAGTACCTCCCAATTTCAAAATTTCTCCACCTAATGAACACCACCCTGGTTTTAGAGAATTAGTGTCTGACCTGGTCGGCGAACTTGGCCATGTAGTGCTGCAGTCTATTCTGGTTGTCAGTCTGCTCACACATCTGGACCAGAATGTCAAAGTCACAATATTTCTCTGCCAGTGCCGCCACCCACTGGTACTGACCCAGCTCCACTGGAACATAAGGAAAAGTTAACACCCTTAATATTATTTAAGTGTACATAATACCTTTATAATGGATGCAATAAGCAGTCAGACTTATAATTTATGAAAAATATCAGCTACATTTAACTATAAATGTGTAATTCCACTTATTTTGTATTCCAAAATGGCTTGACCCGGTAACCAAATACTCAAGCCAAAATGGCCGCCCGGTATTTTGCGTTCAATCTCCACTCACACAGTGGTGCGAGCAGCTCAGAGTGTACTCCATCTCCAGGGTGTTGTAGTGGTCCTGCTGGCCCAGACGGCCCGGGCTCAGTGAGGTCAGCTGGGCAACGTAGCCTCCCAGGAGCACATCCAGCAGTGCTGTCAGCTGCTCGTTCAGGGCATTGCGCATCTCCGAGTCGGCGTGAGGGTACACGTCACGCAGGATCACCTCGTGCTGGCGGGCGATGACGGTGCGCAGCCCGCCCAGACCGCTAGAGGCTGTGGGGAGAGAAAGATACAGGTTTAGGGATTAAGGGCGCATCTCAATTGACTTACATTTGGGAGACTCTAAATTCTTCTCCTTCATCGCAGTGAAAGGGATCTAGCATATCACTTTCACCTATCGTGTCTTTTCAGATCAGTTGACATTAACAAAAGGAGAAAAGGCGTTCAACAGCGAATGTACCGGTCTATGGGATGTATTCTGGCTCAGCAGTGGTGCTCTCTGAGGCTCTGTACAGTGAGGCCTTGGTGTCTCTGTACTGACCAGCAGCCTGCAGCATGTCCTGGAATACAACACACAAACATACACAAATTATTGACTGTGCCATTACAATAAATACCACCTCACAAGCAACATGACATACAGTTGAAGTCAGAAGTTTTTCAACCACTTCACAAATTTCTTGTTAACAAACTATAGTTTTGGCAAGTCAGTTAGGACATTACTTTGTGCATGACACAAGTCAATTTACCAACAATTGTTTACAGACAGGTTATTTAACTTTTTTAAACTCACTGTATCACAATTCCAGTGGGTCAGATGTTTACATACACTAAGTTGACTGTGCCTTTAAACAGCTTGGAAAATTCCATAAAACTATGTCATGGCTTTAGAAGCTTCTGATAGGCTAATTGACATCATTTGAGTCAACTGTGGATGTATTTCAAGGCCTACCTTCGAACTCAATAGCTCTTTGCTTGACATCATGGGAAAAATGAAAATCAAAAGATATCAGCCAAGACCTCAGAAAAAAATTGTAGACCTCCACAAGTCTGGTTCATCCTTGGGAGCAATTTCCAAATGCTTGAAGGTACCACGTTCATCTGTACAAACAATAGTACACAAGTACAAACACCACCAAACCACGCAGCCGTCATACCGCTCAGGAAGGAGACACGTTCTGTCTCCTAGAGATCCCAGAACAACAGCAAAGAACCTTGTGAAGATGCTGGAGGAAACCGGTACAAAAGTATCTATATCCACAGTAAAACAGTAAAACGAGTCCTATATCGACATAACCTGACGGGCCGCTCAGCAAGGAAGAAGCCTCTGCTCCAAAACCGCCATAAAAAAGCCAGACTACGGTTTGCAACTGTACATAGGGACAAAGATAGTACTTTTTGGAGAAATGTACTCTGGTCTGATGAAACAAAAATAAAACTTTTCGGCCATAATGACCATCGTTATGTTTGGAGGAAATAGGGGGAGGCTTGCAAGCTGAAGAACTCCATCCCAACCGTGAAGCATGGGGGTGGCAGCATCATGTTGTGTAGGTGCTTTGCTGCAGGAGGGACTGGTGCACTTCACAAAATAGATGGCATCATGAGAGAGCATGAGGGAGGAAATTATGTGGATAGATTGAAGCAACATCTCAAGACATCCATCAGGAAGTTAAAGCTTGGTCGCAAATGGGTCTTCTAAATGAACAATGCCCCCAAGCATACTTCCAAAATTGTGTGAAAATGGCTTAAGGACAACAAAGTCAAGGTATTGGAGTGGCCATCACAAAGCCCTGACCTCAATCCTATAGAAACATTTGTGGGCAGAACTGAAAAGGCGTGTGTGAGCAAGGAGGCCTACAAACCTGAATCAGTTACACCAGCTCTGTCAGGAGGAATGGGCCAAAATTCACCCAACTTATTGTGGGAAGCTTGTGGAAGGCTACCCTAAATGTTTGACCCAAGTTAAACAATTTAAAGGCAATGCAACCAAATACTAATTGAGTGTATGTAAACTTCTGACCCACTGGGAATGGGATGAAAGAAATAAAAGCTGAAATAAATCATTCACTCTACTATTATTCTGACATTTCACATTCTTAAAATAAACTGGTGATCCTAACTGAACTAAAACAGTGATTTTTTACTTGGAATAAATATCAGAAATTGTGAAGAACTGAGTTTAAATGCAGTTGGCTAAGGTGTATGTAACCTTCCGACTTCAACTGTACGGATATGAACAAAAATATAAAACACAAAAGACAACCATTTCAATTATTTTACTGAGTTTCAGTTCATATAAGGAAATCAGTCAATTGAAATAAATTCATTAGGCCCCAATCTATGGATTTCACATGACTGGGCATCGGCCCACCCACTTGGGAGCTAGGCCCAGCAACTGGGGAGCCAGGCCCACAAGGTGCACCTGTGTAATGATCATGCAGTTTAATCAGCTTTTTGATATGCCACACCTGTACGGTGGATGGATTATCTGGGCAAAGAAGAAATGCTCACTAATAGGAAAGGTAAACAAATGAGAGAGAAATACATTTTTTGTGCGTATGGGATCTTTTATTTCAGCTCATGGACCAACACTTTAAACCTTGCACTTATATTGTTGCTCAGAATATATATACAGTGCATTCGGAAAGTATTCAGACCCCTTGACCTTTTCCACATTTTGTTAGGTTACGGCCTTATTCAAAAATGTATTAAATACATTATTGTTCCTCATTAAATCTACAAACAATACCCCATAATGACAAAGCGAAAATATAAAGACATTTTTGCAAATTTATGAAAAATAAAATACCTTATTTACATAAGTACTCAGACCCTTTGCTATGAGTCTCAAAATTGAGCTCAGGTGCACCCTGTTTCCATTGATCATCCTTGAAATGTTTCTAAAACTTGATTAGAGTCCAACTGTGGTAAATTCAATTGATAGGACATGATTTGGAAAGGCACACCTGTCTATATGAAAGGTCCCACAGTTGACAGTGCATGTCAGAGCAAATACCCAGCCATGAGGTCAAAGGAATTGTCCGTAGCTCTCCGAGACAGGAGGCATAGATCGAGGCATAGATCTGGGGAAGAGTACCAAAAAAATGCCTGCAGCATTGAATATTACATTTACATTTAAGTCATTTAGCAGACGCTCTTATCCAGAGCGACTTACAAATTGGAATATCCCCAAGAACCCAGTGACCTCAATCATTCTTAAATGGAGGAAGTTTGGAACCATCAAGACTCTTCCTAGAGCTGGCCTCTCAGCCACACTGAGCAATCGACATTGGTCAGGGAGGTGACCAAGAACCCGATGGTCACTCTGACAGAGCTCCAGAGTTCCTCTGTGGAGATGGGAGAACCTTACAGAAGGACAACCATCTCTGTAGCACTCCCCCAATCAGGCCTTTATGGTAGAGTGGTGAGACGGAAGCCATTCCTCAATAAAAATGCTCATGACAGTACACTTGGAGTTCGCCAAAAGGCATCTAAAGGACTCTCAGGCCATGAAAACAAGATTCTCTGGTCTGATGAAACCAAGAACACTTTGGCCTGAATGCCAAACATCACATCTGGAGGAAACCTGGCACCATCCCTACGGTGAAGCATGGTGGTGGCAGCATCATGCTGTGGGGCTGTTTTCTGAGGCAGGGACTGGGAGACTAGTTAGGATTGAAGGAAAGATGAACAGAGCAAAGTACCGAGAGATCCTTGATGAAAACCTGCTCCAGAGCACTAAGGACCTCAGACTGGGGCGAAGGTGCACCTTCCAACAGGATAATGACCCCATGCACACAGCCAAGACAATGCAGGTGTGGCTTCGGGACAAGTCTCTGAATGTCCTTGAGAGCCTGGACTTGAACCCGATCCACCATCTCTGGAGAGACCTGAAAATAGCTGTGCAGTGACGCTCCCCGTCCAACCTGACAGAGCTTGAGAGGATCTGCAGAGAAGAATAGGAGAAACTCCTCAAATACATGTGTGCCAAGCTTGTAGCGTCATACCAAGAAGACTCAAGGCTGTAATCGCTGCAAAAGGTGCTTCAACAAAGTACTGAGTAAAGGGTCTGAGTACTTATGTAAATGTGATATTTTTTTGCATATATTTGCAAAAATGTCTAAAAACCTGTTTTTGCTTTGTCATTATGGGGTAGTGTGTGTAGATTGTCAAGGGGTCTGAATACTTTACCAATTCACTGTAGATACACAGTATATATAAGCACACCATATGATCAAAAGGCAACTATACACATGCATGGGAGATACATGACAAACAATACGGATACAGAGAGCCCGCACTGACTGTGTTGTGTACCTTGATGATGGTATTGACACTGATCACCACTTCAGCCCACTTCACAGAGTCCACAGGGTTCTCCTTCAGAGTCCTCTCCTCCTCTTCCAGTAGACACTCAAAGACTGAGGAGATCTGAGACACACACACACACACACACACACACACACACACACACACACACACACACACACACACACACACACACACACACACACACACACACACACACACACACACACACACACACACACACACACACACACACACACACACACACACCTCTTAATAACCTCACCTCAGACATAAGACAGAAGCTTCCCGCAATCCCAAAGCTAATGCTTTGACAGAAAACATGATTTTATGATTAAATTGGAATCTCAAATCATCTAAATTGTGTGAAGACCCCAACTATTATCTCTGTCATTGTCACCAGACCCCAGCCCTTCTGGGGATATTATCTCTGTCATTGTCACCACTCTGAAGAAGACGTCTGCGGCCGTGAGGCTGGTGGACACGGTTGCATTGCTCTTCCTCAAGGAGGATGGCGCGCCGTGCTTGGCGTGGTGGTTCTTCAGCGTCATGGCCGCCTGTAGCTTCTCGGCGTGTTCACACAGCAACAGGCGCGTCGCCATGGGAGACGAGCGCACTGTGGTCTGGCCCAACCGGTCCAGGAGACCCACCTGTGGGGGAAGGGAGGTGTGCCAGTATGAGAACAAGTTCTCATTTACAACTGTGACCTGGCCAAGATGAAGCAAAGCAGTGTGACAGAAACAACATAGTTACACATAAATAAACGTACAGTCAATAACACAATAGAAAAATCTATGTACAGTGTGTGCAAATGGAGTAAGGAGGTAAGGCAATAAATAGGCCAATAGTAGCGAAGTAATTACAATTTAGCAAATGAACACTGCAGATGATGATGTGCAAGTAGAAATACTGGTGTGCAAAAGAGCAAAAACGTAAATAAAAACAATATGGGGATGAGGTAGGTAGTTGAATGGGCTATTTACAGATGGGCTGTGTACAGCTGCAGCGATCGGTAAGCTGATCAGATAGCTAATGTTTAAAGTTAGTGAGGGAGATATCGCTGAAGTTAGAGACGTATTTTTGCAATTCGTTCCAGTCATTGGCAGCAGAGAACTGTAAGGAAAGGCAGCCAAAGGAAGTGTTGGCTTTGGGGATGACCAGTGAGATACCTGCTGGAGTGCGTGCTACGGGTGGGTGTTGTTATGGTGACCAGTGAGCTGAGATAAGGCGGAGCTTTACCTAGCAAACACTTATAGATGACCTGGAACCAGTGGGTTTGGCAACGAATATGTAGCGAGGGCCACGAGAGCATACAGGTCGCAGTGGTGGGTGGTATATGGGGCTTTGGTGACAAAACGGATGGCACTGTGATAGACTGCATCCAGTTTGCTGAGTAGAGTGTTGGAGGCCATTTTGTAAATAGCCCCAACATCGGGGACCGGTAGGATTGTCAGTTTTACGAGGGTGTTTGGCAGCATGAGTGAAGGAGGCTTTTGCAAAATAGGAAGCCAATTCTAGATATCATTTTGGATTGGAGATGCTTAATAGGAGTCTGGAAAGAGAGTTTACAGTCTAGCCAGATGCCTAGGTATTTGTAGTTGTCTACATATTCTAAGTCAGAACGGTCCAGAGTAGTGATGCTAGTCAGGAAGGCGTGTGCAAGCAGCGATCGGTTGAAGAACATGCATTTAGTTTTACTAGCGTTAAAGAGCAGTTAGAGGCCACGGAAGGAGTGTTGTATGGCATTGAAGCTCGTTTGGAAATCGGGGTGTGGAGTATCGAGGTATGGTTGTTGAACTCAGTCATGACATATCGATCTTTATTCAGAAATCTGTGAGAAGCTCTGTAGTGAAGTCCGATCCCACGGTGACCCATATGATTAGAATTATTCCGGATTGAAATGTATTTCTATGCAGGTGGCCACAGGATTAGAATTATTCCGGATTAAACGGGATTTAAATGTATTTCTATGCAGGTGGCCCACAGGATTAGAATTATTCCGGATTAAACGGGACTGAAATATATTTCGATGCAGGTGGCCCACCTGTAGCAGGAAGTCCATGAAGCAGCCATGGGCCTTCATCTTGTCTTCTAGCTGGTGGAGGATGATGAGGAAGGTCAGGGGGAAGCCAGCACTCTCTGGACACAACAACACAGAAACAAGGTCACTTCTATGTGGAACAATATATTCAATAATTTTGATAGAAAATAACTACAGGTTTCCATGTCTTCGCCTGTCTACATTTCTCTCCCTCTTTTTCTGTTTCCCTCCCACCGTCAGGGACAGACTCAGCCCAGCGGGGGTCTGAGGCTGGGTAGTCGTCCACCAGGTCCAGGTTGATCCGGGTCACCACCAGGTCCAGCTCCCCGCCCACCTCCCTGTCTCCGTCCCCCTCCGGGGGGGAACAGCTCATCTGTCAGGTCATTCCTAATAAACACAACAGTTACGTTCTACTCACAACATTGTAAGGTAAACTCAATAGTAACAATGTTTATTGCTTAGATCATTTAACCAGGTTATTCCTGAAAACACATAAAATAATTTCACATAATTACTTAGTGGTACTCATTTAAAAAGTGTACACACCCCATTCACTCAATGTCTACATGTACTCTCTCACACAGTCACTCCCTCCCTCTTTCTGTAAAAAACTCAGAGCTCTGCGTCCTCATTTGGCAGTAACAGCTGCTCGAGCTTACCAACAACTGGGCAGATGCAATCACAGAGAGCAAGTAATTACACAGACCTAAATCCACATCGTCCTCAACGCAGGGACATTTTTTCAGGGGAGGAACAAACAAATTCCCTTGTTTTTCGAAGGAGGTCTGTGTCACTGTCAAAAAACTAAAACTTCAGCAATTGGGGCCAACGTCACACAATCTTTCTGCAGACTTACCGGCAGAACTGCAGAAACGCTGCTTTTAGGAGTTTGGTTTTGTCCTCTTGCGCTACAGGCTCCATCCTAGTCGGAGTCTCCATAGCAGTTGCCTTGAAACCAAAAAGTGTGAACAATGTGAACTCATCAATTATGTAAAAAGAATGAAAATAACAAATAAAAAACATTGCTAGTCCACCAAATGAATGCCATCTAATTATTCATACAAGTCAAATGACCCAATTGGCGACCCAGTTCCATATCAGAGACCTAGCCCTGCTTTATTTAATCTGACTCTACCTCAGGGCCGGCCCCAGCCAAGGAGAAGCAGAGGGAGTCCTCCATGGTCTCAGGCAGCATGGAGGCACTCTCCCTGGCCACCACGGCCACCAGACCACTGTTCTGGGAGAAGAACACCGGCAGGTTGGCACAGCAGCCCCCACCACGCAGACGGTCACCTGGAGAGATGAAGGAGGACGGTGAGAATAGAAACATGGGAGACGAGTCAAGTCAAATTGACCATTCATGAAAATGGATAATGATCTAAAAAGACAAAAAGGTTGTTGATATTAGTATGATAACTAGGTATTACTGAGAGCTGTTGTTGTAGTAGCCATCTACACCATTCACTCATCAATACCATTCTGCTTAAAACATTGGGTGCATGTCAACAGTCTCTAAAGGCTTCCTCTTCTTGTCAAATGTTTTTTTAATTAAGAAAATGAGATGAGGAAAAAAGGGCCAATTTTAAACTATTGAGAGGCACCCAATGTCCTCTAACCTTGAGCCCATTATCCATGTCTCTTACCAGGTGTGTTGAAGGGGATCTTCTCCTCAGGTAGACCTCCTCTGCCGGTACCGGGTGGAGCAGGCAAACACCAGCTCCTCGTTGTACAGGAAGGCAGCAGGGCTGGAGGCCAGTGGTAACAACAGCCTCATGGCCTGGAAGGCATCCTCACTCTGAGGGGAATAAAACAACATATCAACCATTAGACAAATAAACATCCACGTTTAAACTGAAGCAAGACCAATATGGTTGATATTCTCATGTCTGAAAAATAGCATTCTATTTTGTCG